>NW_026645921.1:0-238678 GCF_949987535.1 Balaenoptera acutorostrata
ATATTCAGGAAAAAACGCATACGCCCTTTTTGGCCAACCAAGCAACCTGGAAAGGCCAATCAGCGCTCCAAAGAAGTCTCGCTTCCCAGCGGGCAAAAGGGCCATGCGGAAAAAAGTGTCCAAACCAGAAATGCAGGACCGGCATGGAGAAATGGGAGCCTTGCTACGCTGATGGTGGGATGTAAATTGCCAACAGCCACTCTGGAGAAGTGTATGGTGTGTTCTGAAACATCTAAAAAACACAGCTTGGAGAGCATAGGGCACTTCCACTCATTGGGCGTATAAATTGGGAAAACTATAAATCGAGCAAGACACAGGCACCCAAAGTTTAGGGCTGCTCTGTTGACAAGAACCCCACTTCATTACACCTTAAATATCCTAGGAAAGAGAAAAATGGATAAAGAAGTTGTGGTCCTCATGTACAATGGAATATCACTCAGCCATGACATCCACGTCATAAGGCTAGTAGCAGCACGATGAGTGGATTTAGGTACGACGATTCTAAGTGAAATAAGTCACAGGGAAAAGACACTTATCATAAGATATCACTTCTAGAGGGAATGTAAAAACCGCTACACTTGAACTGAATTGCAAAACAGAACAGAGTCACACGTTTAGGAAACACACTATGGCTGCTGAACGGAAAGGTGAGGTGGGGTGATGCATAAAACAAGGTTTCAAATTAGCGTCCGATACTGTTCCATAAACCCAATATGTACGAGACAAGACCTATTCCTTTTTCAGTGAACTGGACTCAACACCCCCTATTCACCGCACAAGAATATATCTGACTAGTAAGAATCTTCATACCTATGTATTGATATCTCTCTGTAAGTGAGTCAAGGGGGGTGTAAAGCGGCATAAACACAGCCGTGAAAAGCAGCTAAACCCCATTATAAATATAAATTACTTTTCAAAACCATGAAACAAAGACAGTGAAAGAGAGAGAAATTCTTACAAAATTCGTTCAGGGCTGTGATGCAACCTGGATTGACGATATCTAGACCACAGCTGATTGAGACATAAGGGTGGACACTCTTGGGCTGAGAGGTCGGTGAGGTTGGGTGAGCCAACGCAGACCCTTTCAGTAATACTGCATGGTACCCATCCCATGGGTCCCAAATCTCCAGGTTCAAGGGCATCTTCCTACGTCGAAAACAGGCATGAGAAACCCAGAAGATGGTACACCGTGTTGATCGGGAAAGGTTTCTAAAACGCACATCATTTCTCATCTCCTTTGGCTCGGGTTCGCCATTCCAGCCGATTTACTAGCCATCTCCCTCCTTGGAGAATCAGCACCTTTACCCTCCTGTTCCGTACAGGTTGCAATTTGTCCTGAGGATGAACGGGAAGAGGGGGAACCAATGAGAGACTAGCTCTAGGTGTTGGGACAGGCACAGGTCACTCTATTTTCCCATCAGGAAGAAGAATCAAGCACAAGCTCAGCCTGCCCCCCAGAACCAGAAGAGGGCCTGAAGCAATCCTGCGCTTTGCGGCCAGCTCCCAAAAAAGCGAGTTGAAAAATGGGAGCTCAGGGGCACTGCAATTCACAAACCTGCAGAGTTTTAAATGATACCTCTCGTCCACAAATATATTAAGGGAGGCAACGAAGAGGCTTTGAAAGCAAGGCAGAATTGCAGGAACAGATTTCAGGAGGTAGATTCGAATCGCCTTGAAAGCACATGAAAAGCGGCAAAACGTGGACAATGATGCCCTTGGCCAAAAAGGGCGTATGCGTTTTTCCTGAATATATTCAGGAAAAAAACGCATACGCCCTTTTTGGCCAACCAAGCCACCTGGAAAGGCCAATCAGCGCTCCAAAGAAGTCTCGCTTCCCAGCGGGCAAAAGGGCCATGGGGAAAAAAGTGTCCAAACCAGAAATGCAGGACCGGCCATGGAGAAATGGGAGCCTTGCTACGCTGATGGGTGGGATGTAAATTGCCAACAGGCACTCCGGAGAAGTGTACGGTGTGTTCTGAAACATCAAAAAACACAGCTTGGAGAGCATAGGGCACTTCCACTCATGGGCGTATAAATTGGGAAAACTAAAAATCAGCAAGACACAGGCACCCCAAAGTTTAGGGCTGCTCTGTTGACAAGAACCCCCACTTCATTACACCTTCAATATCCTAGGAAAGAGAAAAATGGATAAAGAAGTTGTGGTCCTCATGTACAATGGAATATCACTCAGCCATGAAATCAACGTCATAAGTCTAGTAGCAGCACGATGAGTGGATTAGGTACGACGATTCTAAGTGAAATAAGTCACACAGAAAAAGACACTTATCCTAAGATATCACTTCTAGAGGGATGTAAAAACCGCTACACTTGAACTGAATTGCAAAACAGAACAGAGTCACACGTTTAGGAAACACACTATGCTGCTGAACGGGAAAGGTGAGGTGGGGTGATGCATAAAACAAGGGTTTCAAATTAGCTCCGATACTGTTCCATAAACCCAATATGTACGAGACAAGACCTATTCCTTTTTCAGTGAACTGGACTCAACACCCCCTATTCACCGCACAAGAATATATCTGACTAGTAAGAATCTTCAAACCTATGTATTGATATCTCTCTGTAAGTGAGTCAAGGGGGTGTAAAGCGGCATAAACACAGCCGTGAAAAGCAGCTAAACCCCATTATAAAAATAAATTACTTTTCAAAACCCATGAAACAAAGACAGTGAAAGAGAGAGAAATTCTTACAAAATTCGTTCAGGGGCTGTGATGCAACCTGGATTGACCATATCTAGACCCACAGCTGATTGAGACATAAGGGTGGACACTCTTGGGGCTGAGAGGTTCGGTGAGGTTGGTGAGCCAACGCAGACCCTTTCAAGTAATACTGCATGGTACCCATCCCATGGGTCCCAAATCTCCAGGTTCAAGGGCATCTTCCTACGTCGAAAACAGGCATGAGAAACCCAGAAGATGGTACACCGTGTGATCGGGAAAGGTTTCTAAAACGCACATCATTTCTCATCTCCTTTGCTCGGGTTCGCCATTCCAGCCGATTTACTAGCCATCTCCCTCATTGGAGAATCAGCACCTTTACCCTCCTGTTCCGTACAGGTTGCAATTTGTCCTGAGGATGAACGGGAAGAGGGGGAACCAATGAGAGACTAGCTCTAGGTGTTGGGGACAGGCACAGGTCACTCTATTTTCCCATCAGGAAGAAGAATCAAGCACAAGCTCAGCCTGCCCCCAGAACCAGAAGAGGGCCTGAAGCAATCCTGCGCTTTTGCGGCCAGCTCCCAAAAAAGCGAGTTGAAAAATGGAGCTCAGGGGCACTGCAATTCACAAACCTGCAGAGTTTTAAATGATACCTCTCGTCCACAAATATATTAAGGGAAGGCAACGAAGAGGCTTTGAAAGCAAGGCAGAATTGCAGGAAACAGATTTCAGGAGGTAGATTCGAATCGCCTTGAAAGCACATGAAAAGCGGCAAAACGTGGACAATGATGCCCTTGGCCAAAAAGGGCGTATGCGTTTTTTCCTGAATATATTCAGGAAAAAACGCATACGCCCTTTTTGGCCAACCAAGCCACCTGGAAAGGCCAATCAGCGCTCCAAAGAAGTCTCGCTACCCAGCGGGCAAAAGGGCCATGGGGAAAAAAGTGTCCAAACCAGAAATGCAGGACCGGCCATGGAGAAATGGGAGCCTTGCTACGCTGATGGGTGGGATGTAAATTGCCAACAGGCACTCCGGAGAGTGTACGGTGTGTTCTGAAACATCTAAAAACACAGCTTGGAGAGCATAGGGCACTTCCACTCATGGGCGTATAAATTGGGAAAAGTAAAAATCAGCAAGACACAGGCACCCCAAAGTTTAGGGCTGCTCTGTGGACAAGAACCCCCACTTCATTACACCTTAAATATCCTAGGAAAGAGAAAAATGGATAAAGAAGTTGTGGTCCTCATGTACAATGGAATATCACTCAGCCATGAAATCAACGTCATAAGGCTAGTAGCAGCACGATGAGTGGATTTAGGTACGACGATTCTAAGTGAAATAAGTCACACAGAAAAAGACACTTATCCTAAGATATCACTTCTAGAGGGAATGTAAAAACCGCTACACTTGAACTGAATTGCAAAACAGAACAGAGTCCCACGTTTAGGAAACACACTATGGCTGCTGAACGGGAAAGGTGAGGTGGGGTGATGCATAAAACAAGGGTTTCAAATTAGCTCCGATACCGTTCCATAAACCCAATATGTAAGAGACAAGACCTATTCCTTTTTCAGTGAACTGGACTCAACACCCCCTATTCACCGCACAAGAATATATCTGACTAGTAAGAATCTTCAAACCTATGTATTGATATCTCTCTGTAAGTGAGTCAAGGGGGTGTAAAGCGGCATAAACACAGCCGTGAAAAGCAGCTAAACCCCATTATAAAAATAAATTACTTTTCAAAACCCGTGAAACAAAGACAGTGAAAGAGAGAGAAATTCTTACAAAATTCGTTCAGGGGCTGTGATGCAACCTGGATTGACGATATCTAGACCCACAGCTGATTGAGACATAAGGGTGGACACTCTTGGGGCTGAGAGGTTCGGTGAGGTTGGGTGAGCCAACGCAGACCCTTTCAAGTAATACTGCATGGTACCCATCCCATGGGTCCCAAATCTCCAGGTTCAAGGGCATCTTCCTACGTCGAAAACAGGCATGAGAAACCCAGAAGATGGTACACCGTGTGATCGGGAAAGGTTTCTAAAACGCACCTCATTTCTCATCTCCTTTGCTCGGGTTCGCCATTCCAGCCGATTTACTAGCCATCTCCCTCCTTGGAGAATCAGCACCTTTAACCTCCTGTTCCGTACAGGTTGCAATTTGTCCTGAGGATGAACGGGAAGAGGGGGAACCAATGAGAGACTAGCTCTAGGGGTTGGGACAGGCACAGGTCACTCTATTTTCCCATCAGGAAGAAGAATCAAGCACAAGCTCAGCCTGCCCCCCAGAACCAGAAGAGGGCCTGAAGCAATCCTGCGCTTTTGCGGCCAGCTCCCAAAAAAGCGAGTTGAAAAATGGAGCTCAGGGGCACTGCAATTCACAAACCTGCAGAGTTTTAAATGATACCTCTCGTCCACAAATATATTAAGGGAAGGCAACGAAGAGGCTTTGAAAGCAAGGCAGAATTGCAGGAAACAGATTTCAGGAGGTAGATTCGAATCGCCTTGAAAGCACATGAAAAGCGGCAAAACGTGGACAATGATGCCCTTGGCCAAAAAGGGCGTATGCGTTTTTTCCTGAATATATTCAGGAAAAAACGCATACGCCCTTTTTGGCCAACCAAGCCACCTGGAAAGGCCAATCAGCGCTCCAAAGAAGTCTCGCTTCCCAGCGGGCAAAAGTGCCATGGGGAAAAAAGTGTCCAAACCAGAAATGCAGGACCGGCCATGGAGAAATGGGAGCCTTGCTACGCTGATGGGTGGGATATAAATTGCCAACAGGCACTCCGGAGAAGTGTACGGTGTGTTCTGAAACATCTAAAAACACAGCTTGGAGAGCATAGGGCACTTCCACTCATGGGCGTATAAATTGGGGAAAACTAAAAATCAGCAAGACACAGGCACCCCAAAGTTTAGGGCTGCTCTGTTGACAAGAACCCCCACTTCATTACACCTTCAATATCCTAGGAAAGAGAAAAATGGATAAAGAAGTTGTGGTCCTCATGTACAATGGAATATCACTCAGCCATGAAATCAACGTCATAAGGCTAGTAGGAGCACGATGAGTGGATTTAGGTACGACGATTCTAAGTGAAATAAGTCACACAGAAAAGACACTTATCCTAAGATATCACTTCTAGAGGGAATGTAAAAACCGCTACACTTGAACTGAATTGCAAAACAGAACAGAGTCACACGTTTAGGAAACACACTATGGCTGCTGAACGGGAAAGGTGAGGTGGGGTGATGCATAAAACAAGGGTTTCAAATTAGCTCAGATACCGTTCCATAAACCCAATATGTAAGAGACAAGACCTATTCCTTTTTCAGTGAACTGGACTCAACACCCCCTATTCACCGCACAAGAATATATCTGACTAGTAAGAATCTTCAAACCTATGTATTGATATCTCTCTGTAAGTGAGTCAAGGGGGTGTAAAGCGGCATAAACACAGCCGTGAAAAGCAGCTAAACCCCATTATAAAAATGAATTACTTTTCAAAACCCGTGAAACAAAGACAGTGAAAGAGAGAGAAATTCTTACAAAATTCGTTCAGGGGCTGTGATGCAACCTGGATTGACCATATCTAGACCCACAGCTGATTGAGACATAAGGGTGGACACTCTTGGGGCTGCGAGGTTCGGTGAGGTTGGGTGAGCCAACGCAGACCCTTTCAAGTAATACTGCATGGTACCCATCCCATGGGTCCCAAATCTCCAGGTTCAAGGGCATCTTCCTACGTCGAAAACAGGCATGAGAAACCCAGAAGATGGTACACCGTGTGATCGGGAAAGGTTTCTAAAACGCACCTCATTTCTCATCTCCTTTGCTCGGGTTCGCCATTCCAGCCGATTTACTAGCCATCTCCCTCCTTGGAGAATCAGCACCTTTAACCTCCTGTTCCGTACAGGTTGCAATTTGTCCTGAGGATGAACGGGAAGAGGGGGAACCAATGAGAGACTAGCTCTAGGTGTTGGGACAGGCACAGGTCACTCTATTTTCCCATCAGGAAGAAGAATCAAGCACAAGCTCAGCCTGCCCCCCAGAACCAGAAGAGGGCCTGAAGCAATCCTGCGCTTTTGCGGCCAGCTCCCAAAAAAGCGAGTTGAAAAATGGAGCTCAGGGGCACTGCAATTCACAAACCTGCAGAGTTTTAAATGATACCTCTCGTCCACAAATATATTAAGGGAAGGCAACGAAGAGGCTTTGAAAGCAAGGCAGAATTGCAGGAAACAGATTTCAGGAGGTAGATTCGAATCGCCTTGAAAGCACATGAAAAGCGGCAAAACGTGGACAATGATGCCTTGGCCAAAAAGGGCGTATGCGTTTTTTCCTGAATATATTCAGGAAAAAACGCATACGCCCTTTTTGGCCAACCAAGCCACCTGGAAAGGCCAATCAGCGCTCCAAAGAAGTCTCGCTTCCCAGCGGGCAAAAGGGCCATGGGGAAAAAAGTGTCCAAACCAGAAATGCAGGACCGGCCATGGAGAAATGGGAGCCTTGCTACGCTGATGGGTGGGATGTAAATTGCCAACAGGCACTCCGGAGAAGTGTACGGTGTGTTCTGAAACATCTAAAAACACAGCTTGGAGAGCATAGGGCACTTCCACTCATGGGCGTATAAATTGGGAAAACTAAAAATCAGCAAGACACAGGCACCCCAAAGTTTAGGGCTGCTCTGTTGACAAGAACCCCCACTTCATTACACCTTAAATATCCTAGGAAAGCGAAAAATGGATAAAGAAGTTGTGGTCCTCATGTACAATGGAATATCACTCAGCCATGAAATCAACGTCATAAGGCTAGTAGCAGCACGATGAGTGGATTTAGGTACGACGATTCTAAGTGAAATAAGTCACACAGAAAAAGACACTTATCATAAGATATCACTTCTAGAGGGAATGTAAAAACCGCTACACTTGAACTGAATTGCAAAACAGAACAGAGTCACACGTTTAGGAAACACACTATGGCTGCTGAACGGGAAAGGTGAGGTGGGGTGATGCATAGAACAAGGGTTTCAAATTAGATCCGATACGTTCCATAATTCCAATATGTAAGAGACAAGACCTATTCCTTTTTCAGTGAACTGGACTCAACACCCCCTATTCACCGCACAAGAATATATCTGACTAGTAAGAATCTTCAAACCTATGTATTGATATCTCTCTGTAAGTGAGTCAAGGGGGTGTAAAGCGGCATAAACACAGCCGTGAAAAGCAGCTAAACCCCATTATAAAAATAAATTACTTTTCAAAACCCGTGAAACAAAGACAGTGAAAGCGAGAGAAATTCTTACAAAATTCGTTCACGGGCTGTGATGCAACCTGGATTGACCATATCTAGACCCACAGCTGATTGAGACCATAAGGGTGGACACTCTTGGGGCTGAGAGGTTCGGTGAGGTTGGGTGAGCCAACGCAGACCCTTTCAAGTAATACTGCATGGAACCCATCCCATGGGTCCCAAATCTCCAGGTTCAAGGGCATCTTCCTACGTCGAAAACAGGCATGAGAAACCCAGAAGATGGTACACCGTGTGATCGGGAAAGGTTTCTAAAACGCACCTCATTTCTCATCTCCTTTGCTCGGGTTCGCCATTCCAGCCGATTTACTAGCCATTTCCCTCCTTGGAGAATCAGCAACTTTAACCTCCTGTTCCGTACAGGTTGCAATTTGTCCTGAGGATGAACGGGAAGAGGGGAAACCAATGAGAGACTAGCTCTAGGTGTTGGGACAGGCACAGGTCACTCTATTTTCCCATCAGGAAGAAGAATCAAGCACAAGCTCAGCCTGCCCCCCAGAACCAGAAGAGGGCCTGAAGCAATCCTGCGCTTTTGCGGCCAGCTCCCAAAAAAGCGAGTTGAAAAATGGAGCTCAGGGGCACTGCAATTCACAAACCTGCAGAGTTTTAAATGATACCTCTCGTCCACAAATATATTAAGGGAAGGCAACGAAGAGGCTTTGAAAGCAAGGCAGAATTGCAGGAAACACATTTCAGGAGGTAGATTCGAATCGCCTTGAAAGCACATGAAAAGCGGCAAAACGTGGACAATGATGCCCTTGGCCAAAAAGGGCGTATGCGTTTTTTCCTGAATATATTCAGGAAAAAACGCATACGCCCTTTTTGGCCAACCAAGCAACCTGGAAAGGCCAATCAGCGCTCCAAAGAAGTCTCGCTTCCCAGCGGGCAAAAGGGCCATGCGGAAAAAAGTGTCCAAACCAGAAATGCAGGACCGGCCATGGAGAAATGGGAGCCTTGCTACGCTGATGGGTGGGATGTAAATTGCCAACAGGCACTCCGGAGAAGTGTACGGTGTGTTCTGAAACATCTAAGAACACAGCTTGGAGAGCATAGGGCACTTCCACTCATGGGCGTATAAATTGGGAAAACTAAAAATCAGCAAGACACAGGCACCCCAAAGTTTAGGGCTGCTCTGTGGACAAGAACCCCCACTTCATTACACCTTCAATATCCTAGGAAAGAGAAAAATGGATAAAGAAGTTGTGGTCCTCATGTACAATGGAATATCACTCAGCCATGAAATCAACGTCATAAGGCTAGTAGCAGCACGATGAGTGGATTTAGGTACGACGATTCTAAGTGAAATAAGTCACACAGAAAAAGACACTTATCCTAAGATATCACTTCTAGAGGGAATGTAAAAACCGCTACACTTGAACTGAATTGCAAAACAGAACAGAGTCCCACGTTTAGGAAACACACTATGGCTGCTGAACGGGAAAGGTGAGGTGGGGTGATGCATAAAACAAGGGTTTCAAATTAGCTCCGATACCGTTCCATAATCCCAATATGTAAGAGACAAGACCTATTCCTTTTTCAGTGAACTGGACTCAACACCCCCTATTCACCGCACAAGAATATATCTGACTAGTAAGAATCTTCAAACCTATGTATTGATATCTCTCTGTAAGTGAGTCAAGGGGGTGTAAAGCGGCATAAACACAGCCGTGAAAAGCAGCTAAACCCCATTATAAAGATAAATTACTTTTCAAAACCCGTGAAACAAAGACAGTGAAAGCGAGAGAAATTCTTACAAAATTCGTTCAGGGGCTGTGATGCAACCTGGATTGACCATATCTAGACCCACAGCTGATTGAGACATAAGGGTGGACACTCTTGGGGCTGAGAGGTTCGGTGAGGTTGGGTGAGCCAATGCAGACCCTTTCAAGTAATACTGCATGGTACCCATCCCATGGGTCCCAAATCTCCAGGTTCAAGGGCATCTTCCTACGTCGAAAACAGGCATGAGAAACCCAGAAAATGGTACACCGTGTGATCGGGAAAGGTTTCTAAAACGCACCTCATTTCTCATCTCCTTTGCTCGGTTTCGCCATTCCAGCCGATTTACTAGCCATCTCCCTCCTTGGAGAATCAGCACCTTTAACCTCCTGTTCCGTACAGGTTGCAATTTGTCCTGAGGTAGAACGGGAAGAGGGTGAACCAATGAGAGACTAGCTCTAGGGGTTGGGACAGGCACAGGTCACTCTATTTTCCCATCAGGAAGAAGAATCAAGCACAAGCTCAGCCTGCCCCCAGAACCAGAAGAGGGCCTGAAGCAATCGTGCGCTTTGCGGCCAGCTCCCAAAAAGCGAGTTGAAAAATGGAGCTCAGGGGCACTGCAATTCACAAACCTGCAGAGTTTTAAATGATACCTCTCGTCCACAAATATATTAAGGGAAGGCAACGAAGAGGCTTTGAAAGCAAGGCAGAATTGCAGGAAACAGATTTCAGGAGGTAGATTCGAATCGCCTTGAAAGCACATGAAAAGCGGCAAAACGTGGACAATGATGCCCTTGGCCAAAAAGGGCGTATGCGTTTTTTCCTGAATATATTCAGGAAAAAACGCATACGCCCTTTTTGGCCAACCAAGCAACCTGGAAAGGCCAATCAGCGCTCCAAAGAAGTCTCGCTTCCCAGCGGGCAAAAGGGCCATGGGGAAAAAAGTGTCCAAACCAGAAATGCAGGACCGGCCATGGAGAAATGGGAGCCTTGCTACGCTGATGGGTGGGATGTAAATTGCCAACAGGCACTCCGGAGAAGTGTACGGTGTGTTCTGAAACATCTAAAAACACAGCTTGGAGAGCATAGGGCACTTCCACTCATGGGCGTATAAATTGGGAAAACTAAAAATCAGCAAGACACAGGCACCCCAAAGTTTAGGGCTGCTCTGTTGACAAGAACCCCCACTTCATTACACCTTAAATATCCTAGGAAAGCGAAAAATGGATAAAGAAGTTGTGGTCCTCATGTACAATGGAATATCACTCAGCCATGAAATCAACGTCATAAGGCTAGTAGCAGCACGATGAGTGGATTTAGGTACGACGATTCTAAGTGAAATAAGTCACACAGAAAAAGACACTTATCCTAAGATATCACTTCTAGAGGGAATGTAAAAACCGCTACACTTGAACTGAATTGCAAAACAGAACAGATTCACACGTTTAGGAAACACACTATGGCTGCTGAACGGGAAAGGTGAGGTGGGGTGCTGCATAAAACAAGGGTTTCAAATTAGCTCAGATACCGTTCCATAAACCCAATATGTAAGAGACAAGACCTATCCCTTTTTCAGTGAACTGGACTCAACACCCCCTATTCACCGCACAAGAATATATCTGACTAGTAAGAATCTTCAAACCTATGTATTGATATCTCTCTGTAAGTGAGTCAAGGGGGTGTAAAGCGGCATAAACACAGCCGTGAAAAGCAGCTAAACCCCATTATAAAAATAAATTACTTTTAAAAACCAGTGAAACAAAGACAGTGAAAGAGAGAGAAATTCTGACAAAATTCGTTCAGGGGCTGTGATGCAACCTGGATTGACCATATCTCGACGCACAGCTGATTGAGACATAAGGGTGGACACTCTTGGGGCTGAGAGGTTCGGTGAGGTTGGGTGAGCCAACGCAGACCCTTTCAAGTAATACTGCATGGTACCCATCCCATGGGTCCCAAATCTCCAGGTTCAAGGGCATCTTCCTACGTCGAAAACAGGCATGAGAAACCCAGAAGATGGTACACCGTGTGATCGGGAAAGGTTTCTAAAACGCACCTCATTTCTCATCTCCTTTGCTCGGGTTCGCCATTCCAGCCGATTTACTAGCCATCTCCCTCCTTGGAGAATCAGCACCTTTAACCTCCTGTTCCGTACAGGTTGCAATTTGTCCTGAGGATGAAGGGGAAGAAGGGGAACCAATGAGAGACTAGCTCTAGGTGTTGGGACAGGCACAGGTCACTCTATTTTCCCATCAGGAAGAAGAATCAAGCACAAGCTCAGCCTGCCCCCCAGAACCAGAAGAGGGCCTGAAGCAATCCTGCGCTTTTGCGGCCAGCTCCCAAAAAAGCGAGTTGAAAAATGGAGCTCAGGGGCACTGCAATTCACAAACCTGCAGAGTTTTAAATGATACCTCTCGTCCACAAATATATTAAGGGAAGGCAACGAAGAGGCTTTGAAAGCAAGGCAGAATTGCAGGAAACAGATTTCAGGAGGTAGATTCGAATCGCCTTGAAAGCACATGAAAAGCGGCAAAACGTGGACAATGATGCCCTTGGCCAAAAAGGGCGTATGCGTTTTTTCCTGAATATATTCAGGAAAAAACGCATACGCCCTTTTTGGCCAACCAAGCCACCTGGAAAGGCCAATCAGCGCTCCAAAGAAGTCTCGCTTCCCAGCGGGCAAAAGGGCCATGGGGAAAAAAGTGTCCAAACCAGAAATGCAGGACCGGCCATGGAGAAATGGGAGCCTTGCTACGCTGATGGGTGGGATGTAAATTGCCAACAGGCACTCCGGAGAAGTGTACGGTGTGTTCTGAAACATCTAAAAACACAGCTTGGAGAGCATAGGGCACTTCCACTCATGGGCGTATAAATTGGGAAAACTAAAAATCAGCAAGACACAGGCACCCCAAAGTTTAGGGCTGCTCTGTTGACAAGAACCCCAACTTCATTACACCTTAAATATCCTAGGAAAGCGAAAAATGGATAAAGAAGTTGTGGTCCTCATGTACAATGGAATATCACTCAGCCATGAAATCAACGTCATAAGGCTAGTAGCAGCACGATGAGTGGATTTAGGTACGACGATTCTAAGTGAAATAAGTCACACAGAAAAAGACACTTATCATAAGATATCACTTAGAGAGGGAATGTAAAAACCGCTACACTTGAACTGAATTGCAAAACAGAACAGAGTCCCACGTTTAGGAAACACACTATGGCTGCTGAACGGGAAAGGTGAGGTGGGGTGATGCATAAAACAAGGGTTTCAAATTAGCTCAGATACCGTTCCATAAACCCAATATGTAAGAGACAAGACCTATTCCTTTTTCAGTGAACTGGACTCAACACCCCCTATTCACCGCACAAGAATATATCTGACTAGTAAGAATCTTCAAACCTATGTATTGATATCTCTCTGTAAGTGAGTCAAGGGGGTGTAAAGCGGCATAAACACAGCCGTGAAAAGCAGCTAAACCCCATTATAAAAATAAATTACTTTTCAAAACCCGTGAAACAAAGACAGTGAAAGCGAGAGAAATTCTTACAAAATTCGTTCAGGGGCTGTGATGCAACCTGGATTGACCATATCTAGACCCACAGCTGATTGAGACATAAGGGTGGACACTCTTGAGGCTGAGAGGTTCGGTGAGGTTGGGTGAGCCAACGCAGACCCTTTCAAGTAATACTGCATGGTACCCATCCCATGGGTCCCAAATCTCCAGGTTCAAGGGCATCTTCCTACGTCGAAAACAGGCATGAGAAACCCAGAAGATGGTACACCGTGTGATCGGGAAAGGTTTCTAAAACGCACCTCATTTCTCATCTCCTTTGCTCGGGTTCGCCATTCCAGCCGATTTACTAGCCATCTCCCTCCTTGGAGAATCAGCACCTTTAACCTCCTGTTCCGTACAGGTTGCAATTTGTCCTGAGGATGAACGGGAAGAGGGGGAACCAATGAGAGACTAGCTCTAGGTGTTGGGACAGGCACAGGTCACTCTATTTTCCCATCAGGAAGAAGAATCAAGCACAAGCTCAGCCTGCCCCCCAGAACCAGAAGAGGGCCTGAAGCAATCCTGCGCTTTTGCGGCCAGCTCCCAAAAAAGCGAGTTGAAAAATGGAGCTCAGGGGCACTGCAATTCACAAACCTGCAGAGTTTTAAATGATACCTCTCGTCCACAAATATATTAAGGGAAGGCAACGAAGAGGCTTTGAAAGCAAGGCAGAATTGCAGGAAACAGATTTCAGGAGGTAGATTCGAATCGCCTTGAAAGCACATGAAAAGCGGCAAAACGTGGACAATGATGCCCTTGGCCAAAAAGGGCGTATGCGTTTTTTCCTGAATATATTCAGGAAAAAACGCATACGCCCTTTTTGGCCAACCAAGCAACCTGGAAAGGCCAATCAGCGCTCCAAAGAAGTCTCGCTTCCCAGCGGGCAAAAGGGCCATGGGGAAAAAAGTGTCCAAACCAGAAATGCAGGACCGGCCATGGAGAAATGGGAGCCTTGCAACGCTGATGGGTGGGATGTAAATTGCCAACAGGCACTCCGGAGAAGTGTACGGTGTGTTCTGAAACATCTAAAAACACAGCTTGGAGAGCATAGGGCACTTCCACTCATGGGCGTATAAATTGGGAAAACTAAAAATCAGCAAGACACAGGCACCCCAAAGTTTAGGGCTGCTCTGTTGACAAGAACCCCCACTTCATTACACCTTAAATATCCTAGGAAAGCGAAAAATGGATAAAGAAGTTGTGGTCCTCATGTACAATGGAATATCACTCAGCCATGAAATCAACGTCATAAGGCTAGTAGCAGCACGATGAGTGGATTTAGGTACGACGATTCTAAGTGAAATAAGTCACACAGAAAAAGACACTTATCATAAGATATCACTTAGAGAGGGAATGTAAAAACCGCTACACTTGAACTGAATTGCAAAACAGAACAGAGTCCCACGTTTAGGAAACACACTATGGCTGCTGAACGGGAAAGGTGAGGTGGGGTGATGCATAAAACAAGGGTTTCAAATTAGCTCAGATACCATTCCATAAACCCAATATGTAAGAGACAAGACCTATTCCTTTTTCAGTGAACTGGACTCAACACCCCCTATTCACCGCACAAGAATATATCTGACTAGTAAGAATCTTCAAACCTATGTATTGATATCTCTCTGTAAGTGAGTCAAGGGGGTGTAAAGCGGCATAAACACAGCCGTGAAAAGCAGCTAAACCCCATTATAAAAATAAATTACTTTTCAAAACCCGTGAAACAAAGACAGTGAAAGAGAGAGAAATTCTTACAAAATTAGTTCAGGGGCTGTGATGCAACCTGGATTGACCATATCTAGACCCACAGCTGATTGAGACATAAGGGTGGACACTCTTGGGGCTGAGAGGTTCGGTGAGGTTGGGTGAGCCAACGCAGACCCTTTCAAGTAATACTGCATGGTACCCATCCCATGGGTCCCAAATCTCCAGGTTCAAGGGCATCTTCCTACGTCGAAAACAGGCATGAGAAACCCAGAAGATGGTACACCGTGTGATCGGGAAAGGTTTCTAAAACGCACCTCATTTCTCATCTCCTTTGCTCGGGTTCGCCATTCCAGCCGATTTACTAGCCATCTCCCTCCTTGGAGAATCAGCACCTTTAACCTCCTGTTCCGTACAGGTTGCAATTTGTCCTGAGGATGAACGGGAAGAGGGGGAACCAATGAGAGACTAGCTCTAGGGGTTGGGACAGGCACAGGTCACTCTATTTTCCCATCAGGAAGAAGAATCAAGCACAAGCTCAGCCTGCCCCCCAGAACCAGAAGAGGGCCTGAAGCAATCCTGCGCTTTTGCGGCCAGCTCCCAAAAAAGCGAGTTGAAAAATGGAGCTCAGGGACACTGCAATTCACAAACCTGCAGAGTTTTAAATGATACCTCTCGTCCACAAATATATTAAGGGAAGGCAACGAAGAGGCTTTGAAAGCAAGGCAGAATTGCAGGAAACAGATTTCAGGAGGTAGATTCGAATCGCCTTGAAAGCACATGAAAAGCGGCAAAACGTGGACAATGATGCCCTTGGCCAAAAAGGGCGTATGCGTTTTTTCCTGAATATATTCAGGAAAAAACGCATACGCCCTTTTTGGCCAACCAAGCAACCTGGAAAGGCCAATCAGCGCTCCAAAGAAGTCTCGCTTCCCAGCGGGCAAAAGGGCCATGGGGAAAAAAGTGTCCAAACCAGAAATGCAGGACCGGCCATGGAGAAATGGGAGCCTTGCTACGCTGATGGGTGGGATGTAAATTGCCAACAGGCACTCCGGAGAAGTGTACGGTGTGTTCTGAAACATCTAAAAACACAGCTTGGAGAGCATAGGGCACTTCCACTCATGGGCGCATAAATTGGGAAAACTAAAAATCAGCAAGACACAGGCACCCCAAAGTTTAGGGCTGCTCTGTGGACAAGAACCCCCACTTCATTACACCTTAAATATCCTAGGAAAGAGAAAAATGGATAAAGAAGTTGTGGTCCTCATGTACAATGGAATATCACTCAGCCATGAAATCAACGTCATAAGGCTAGTAGCAGCACGATGAGTGGATTTAGGTACGACGATTCTAAGTGAAATAAGTCACACAGAAAAAGACACTTATCCTAAGATATCACTTCTAGAGGGAATGTAAAAACCGCTACACTTGAACTGAATTGCAAAACAGAACAGAGTCACACGTTTAGGAAACACACTATGGCTGCTGAACGGGAAAGGTGAGGTGGGGTGATGCATAAAACAAGGGTTTCAAATTAGCTCAGATACCGTTCCATAAACCCAACATGTAAGAGACAAGACCTATTCCTTTTTCAGTGAACTGGACTCAACACCCCCTATTCACCGCACAAGAATATATCTGACTAGTAAGAATCTTCAAACCTATGTATTGATATCTCTCTGTAAGTGAGTCAAGGGGGTGTAAAGCGGCATAAACACAGCCGTGAAAAGCAGCTAAACCCCATTATAAAAATAAATTACTTTTCAAAACCCGTGAAACAAAGACAGTGAAAGAGAGAGAAATTCTGACAAAATTCGTTCAGGGGCTGTGATGCAACCTGGATTGACCATATCTAGACCCACAGCTGATTGAGACATAAGGGTGGACACTCTTGGGGCTGAGAGGTTCGGTGAGGTTGGGTGAGCCAACGCAGACCCTTTCAAGTAATACTGCATGGTACCCATCCCATGGGTCCCAAATCTCCAGGTTCAAGGGCATCTTCCTACGTCGAAAACAGGCATGAGAGACCCAGAAGATGGTACACCGTGTGATCGGGAAAGGTTTCTAAAACGCACCTCATTTCTCATCTCCTTTGCTCGGGTTCGCCATTCCAGCCGATTTACTAGCCATCTCCCTCCTTGGAGAATCAGTACCTTTAACCTCCTGTTCCGTACAGGTTGCAATTTGTCCTGAGGATGAAGGGGAAGAGGGGGAACCAATGAGAGACTAGCTCTAGGTGTTGGGACAGGCACAGGTCACTCTATTTTCCCATTAGGAAGAAGAATCAAGCACAAGCTCAGCCTGCCCCCCAGAACCAGAAGAGGGCCTGAAGCAATCCTGCGCTTTTGCGGCCAGCTCCCAAAAAAGCGAGTTGAAAAATGGAGCTCAGGGGCACTGCAATTCACAAACCTGCAGAGTTTTAAATGATACCTCTCGTCCACAAATATATTAAGGGAAGGCAACGAAGAGGCTTTGAAAGCAAGGCAGAATTGCAGGAAACAGATTTCAGGAGGTAGATTCGAATCGCCTTGAAAGCACATGAAAAGCGGCAAAACGTGGACAATGATGCCCTTGGCCAAAAAGGGCGTATGCGTTTTTTCCTGAATATATTCAGGAAAAAACGCATACGCCCTTTTTGGCCAACCAAGCAACCTGGAAAGGCCAATCAGCGCTCCAAAGAAGTCTCGCTTCCCAGCGGGCAAAAGGGCCATGGGGAAAAAAGTGTCCAAACCAGAAATGCAGGACAGGCCATGGAGAAATGGGAGCCTTGCTACGCTGATGGGTGGGATGTAAATTGCCAACAGGCACTCCGGAGAAGTGTACGGTGTGTTCTGAAACATCTAAAAACACAGCTTGGAGAGCATAGGGCACTTCCACTCATGGGCGTATAAATTGGGAAAACTAAAAATCAGCAAGACACAGGCACCCCAAAGTTTAGGGCTGCTCTGTTGACAAGAACCCCCACTTCATTACACCTTAAATATCCTAGGAAAGCGAAAAATGGATAAAGAAGTTGTGGTCCTCATGTACAATGGAATATCACTCAGCCATGAAATCAACGTCATAAGGCTAGTAGCAGCACGATGAGTGGATTTAGGTACGACGATTCTAAGTGAAATAAGTCACACAGAAAAAGACACTTATCATAAGATATCACTTCTAGAGGGAATGTAAAAACCGCTACACTTGAACTGAATTGCAAAACAGAACAGAGTCCCACGTTTAGGAAACACACTATGGCTGCTGAACGGGAAAGGTGAGGTGGGGTGATGCATAAAACAAGGGTTTCAAATTAGCTCAGATACCGTTCCATAAACCCAACATGTAAGAGACAAGACCTATTCCTTTTTCAGTGAACTGGACTCAACACCCCCTATTCACCGCACAAGAATATATCTGACTAGTAAGAATCTTCAAACCTATGTATTGATATCTCTCTGTAAGTGAGTCAAGGGGGTGTAAAGCGGCATAAACACAGCCGTGAAAAGCAGCTAAACCCCATTATAAAAATAAATTACTTTTCAAAACCCGTGAAACAAAGACAGTGAAAGCGAGAGAAATTCTTACAAAATTCGTTCACGGGCTGTGATGCAACCTGGATTGACCATATCTAGACCCACAGCTGATTGAGACATAAGGGTGGACACTCTTGGGGCTGAGAGGTTCGGTGAGGTTGGGTGAGCCAACGCAGACCCTTTCAAGTAATACTGCATGGAACCCATCCCATGGGTCCCAAATCTCCAGGTTCAAGGGCATCTTCCTACGTCGAAAACAGGCATGAGAAACCCAGAAGATGGTACACCGTGTGATCGGGAAAGGTTTCTAAAACGCACCTCATTTCTCATCTCCTTTGCTCGGGTTCGCCATTCCAGCCGATTTACTAGCCATCTCCCTCCTTGGAGAATCAGCACCTTTAACCTCCTGTTCCGTACAGGTTGCAATTTGTCCTGAGGATGAACGGGAAGAGGGGGAACCAATGAGAGACTAGCTCTAGGTGTTGGGACAGGCACAGGTCACTCTATTTTCCCATCAGGAAGAAGAATCAAGCACAAGCTCAGCCTGCCCCCCAGAACCAGAAGAGGGCCTGAAGCAATCCTGCGCTTTTGCGGCCAGCTCCCAAAAAAGCGAGTTGAAAAATGGAGCTCAGGGGCACTGCAATTCACAAACCTGCAGAGTTTTAAATGATACCTCTCGTCCACAAATATATTAAGGGAAGGCAACGAAGAGGCTTTGAAAGCAAGGCAGAATTGCAGGAAACAGATTTCAGGAGGTAGATTCGAATCGCCTTGAAAGCACATGAAAAGCGGCAAAACGTGGACAATGATGCCCTTGGCCAAAAAGGGCGTATGCGTTTTTTCCTGAATATATTCAGGAAAAAACGCATACGCCCTTTTTGGCCAACCAAGCAACCTGGAAAGGCCAATCAGCGCTCCAAAGAAGTCTCGCTTCCCAGCGGGCAAAAGGGCCATGGGGAAAAAAGTGTCCAAACCAGAAATGCAGGACCGGCCATGGAGAAATGGGAGCCTTGCTACGCTGATGGGTGGGATGTAAATTGCCAACAGGCACTCCGGAGAAGTGTACGGTGTGTTCTGAAACATCTAAAAACACAGCTTGGAGAGCATAGGGCACTTCCACTCATGGGCGTATAAATTGGGAAAACTAAAAATCAGCAAGACACAGGCACCCCAAAGTTTAGGGCTGCTCTGTTGACAAGAACCCCCACTTCATTACACCTTAAATATCCTAGGAAAGCGAAAAATGGATAAAGAAGTTGTGGTCCTCATGTACAATGGAATATCACTCAGCCATGAAATCAACGTCATAAGGCTAGTAGCAGCACGATGAGTGGATTTAGGTACGACGATTCTAAGTGAAATAAGTCACACAGAAAAAGACACTTATCATAAGATATCACTTCTAGAGGGAATGTAAAAACCGCTACACTTGAACTGAATTGCAAAACAGAACAGAGTCCCACGTTTAGGAAACACACTATGGCTGCTGAACGGGAAAGGTGAGGTGGGGTGATGCATAAAACAAGGGTTTCAAATTAGCTCAGATACCGTTCCATAAACCCAACATGTAAGAGACAAGACCTATTCCTTTTTCAGTGAACTGGACTCAACACCCCCTATTCACCGCACAAGAATATATCTGACTAGTAAGAATCTTCAAACCTATGTATTGATATCTCTCTGTAAGTGAGTCAAGGGGGTGTAAAGCGGCATAAACACAGCCGTGAAAAGCAGCTAAACCCCATTATAAAAATAAATTACTTTTCAAAACCCGTGAAACAAAGACAGTGAAAGCGAGAGAAATTCTTACAAAATTCGTTCACGGGCTGTGATGCAACCTGGATTGACCATATCTAGACCCACAGCTGATTGAGACATAAGGGTGGACACTCTTGGGGCTGAGAGGTTCGGTGAGGTTGGGTGAGCCAACGCAGACCCTTTCAAGTAATACTGCATGGAACCCATCCCATGGGTCCCAAATCTCCAGGTTCAAGGGCATCTTCCTACGTCGAAAACAGGCATGAGAAACCCAGAAGATGGTACACCGTGTGATCGGGAAAGGTTTCTAAAACGCACCTCATTTCTCATCTCCTTTGCTCGGGTTCGCCATTCCAGCCGATTTACTAGCCATCTCCCTCCTTGGAGAATCAGCACCTTTAACCTCCTGTTCCGTACAGGTTGCAATTTGTCCTGAGGATGAACGGGAAGAGGGGGAACCAATGAGAGACTAGCTCTAGGTGTTGGGACAGGCACAGGTCACTCTATTTTCCCATCAGGAAGAAGAATCAAGCACAAGCTCAGCCTGCCCCCCAGAACCAGAAGAGGGCCTGAAGCAATCCTGCGCTTTTGCGGCCAGCTCCCAAAAAAGCGAGTTGAAAAATGGAGCTCAGGGGCACTGCAATTCACAAACCTGCAGAGTTTTAAATGATACCTCTCGTCCACAAATATATTAAGGGAAGGCAACGAAGAGGCTTTGAAAGCAAGGCAGAATTGCAGGAAACAGATTTCAGGAGGTAGATTCGAATCGCCTTGAAAGCACATGAAAAGCGGCAAAACGTGGACAATGATGCCCTTGGCCAAAAAGGGCGTATGCGTTTTTTCCTGAATATATTCAGGAAAAAACGCATACGCCCTTTTTGGCCAACCAAGCAACCTGGAAAGGCCAATCAGCGCTCCAAAGAAGTCTCGCTTCCCAGCGGGCAAAAGGGCCATGGGGAAAAAAGTGTCCAAACCAGAAATGCAGGACCGGCCATGGAGAAATGGGAGCCTTGCTACGCTGATGGGTGGGATGTAAATTGCCAACAGGCACTACGGAGAAGTGTACGGTGTGTTCTGAAACATCTAAAAACACAGCTTGGAGAGCATAGGGCACTTCCACTCATGGGCGTATAAATTGGGAAAACTAAAAATCAGCAAGACACAGGCACCCCAAAGTTTAGGGCTGCTCTGTTGACAAGAACCCCCACTTCATTACACCTTAAATATCCTAGGAAAGCGAAAAATGGATAAAGAAGTTGTGGTCCTCATGTACAATGGAATATCACTCAGCCATGAAATCAACGTCATAAGGCTAGTAGCAGCACGATGAGTGGATTTAGGTACGACGATTCTAAGTGAAATAAGTCACACAGAAAACGACACTTATCATAAGATATCACTTAGAGAGGGAATGTAAAAACCGCTACACTTGAACTGAATTGCAAAACAGAACAGAGTCCCACGTTTAGGAAACACACTATGGCTGCTGAACGGGAAAGGTGAGGTGGGGTGATGCATAAAACAAGGGTTTCAAATTAGCTCAGATACCGTTCCATAAACCCAATATGTAAGAGACAAGACCTATTCCTTTTTCAGTGAACTGGACTCAACACCCCCTATTCACCGCACAAGAATATATCTGACTAGTAAGAATCTTCAAACCTATGTATTGATATCTCTCTGTAAGTGAGTCAAGGGGGTGTAAAGCGGCATAAACACAGCCGTGAAAAGCAGCTAAACCCCATTATAAAAATAAATTACTTTTCAAAACCCGTGAAACAAAGACAGTGAAAGAGAGAGAAATTCTTACAAAATTAGTTCAGGGGCTGTGATGCAACCTGGATTGACCATATCTAGACCCACAGCTGATTGAGACATAAGGGTGGACACTCTTGGGGCTGAGAGGTTCGGTGAGGTTGGGTGAGCCAACGCAGACCCTTTCAAGTAATACTGCATGGTACCCATCCCATGGGTCCCAAATCTCCAGGTTCAAGGGCATCTTCCTACGTCGAAAACAGGCATGAGAAACCCAGAAGATGGTACACCGTGTGATCGGGAAAGGTTTCTAAAACGCACCTCATTTCTCATCTCCTTTGCTCGGGTTCGCCATTCCAGCCGATTTACTAGCCATCTCCCTCCTTGGAGAATCAGCACCTTTAACCTCCTGTTCCGTACAGGTTGCAATTTGTCCTGAGGATGAAGGGGAAGAGGGGGAACCAATGAGAGACTAGCTCTAGGTGTTGGGACAGGCACAGGTCACTCTATTTTCCCATTAGGAAGAAGAATCAAGCACAAGCTCAGCCTGCCCCCCAGAACCAGAAGAGGGCCTGAAGCAATCCTGCGCTTTTGCGGCCAGCTCCCAAAAAAGCGAGTTGAAAAATGGAGCTCAGGGGCACTGCAATTCACAAACCTGCAGAGTTTTAAATGATACCTCTCGTCCACAAATATATTAAGGGAAGGCAACGAAGAGGCTTTGAAAGCAAGGCAGAATTGCAGGAAACAGATTTCACGAGGTAGATTCGAATCGCCTTGAAAGCACATGAAAAGCGGCAAAACGTGGACAATGATGCCCTTGGCCAAAAAGGGCGTATGCGTTTTTTCCTGAATATATTCAGGAAAAAACGCATACGCCCTTTTTGGCCAACCAAGCAACCTGGAAAGGCCAATCAGCGCTCCAAAGAAGTCTCGCTTCCCAGCGGGCAAAAGGGCCATGGGGAAAAAAGTGTCCAAACCAGAAATGCAGGACCGGCCATGGAGAAATGGGAGCCTTGCTACGCTGATGGGTGGGATGTAAATTGCCAACAGGCACTCCGGAGAAGTGTACGGTGTGTTCTGAAACATCTAAAAACACAGCTTGGAGAGCATAGGGCACTTCCACTCATTGGCGTATAAATTGGGAAAACTAAAAATCAGCAAGACACAGGCACCCCAAAGTTTAGGGCTACTCTGTTGACAAGAACCCCCACTTCATTACACCTTAAAGATCCTAGGAAAGCGAAAAATGGATAAAGAAGTTGTGGTCCTCATGTACAATGGAATATCACTCAGCCATGAAATCAACGTCATAAGGCTAGTAGCAGCACGATGAGTGGATTTAGGTACGACGATTCTAAGTGAAATAAGTCACACAGAAAAAGACACTTATCATAAGATATCACTTAGAGAGGGAATGTAAAAACCGCTACACTTGAACTGAATTGCAAAACAGAACAGAGTCCCACGTTTAGGAAACACACTATGGCTGCTGAACGGGAAAGGTGAGGTGGGGTGATGCATAAAACAAGGGTTTCAAATTAGCTCAGATACCGTTCCATAAACCCAATATGTAAGAGACAAGACCTATTCCTTTTTCAGTGAACTGGACTCAACACCCCCTATTCACCGCACAAGAATATATCTGACTAGTAAGAATCTTCAAACCTATGTATTGATATCTCTCTGTAAGTGAGTCAAGGGGGTGTAAAGCGGCATAAACACAGCCGTGAAAAGCAGCTAAACCCCATTATAAAAATAAATTACTTTTCAAAACCCGTGAAACAAAGACAGTGAAAGAGAGAGAAATTCTTACAAAATTCGTTCAGGGGCTGTGATGCAACCTGGATTGACCATATCTAGACCCACAGCTGATTGAGACATAAGGGTGGACACTCTTGGGGCTGAGAGGTTCGGTGAGGTTGGGTGAGCCAACGCAGACCCTTTCAAGTAATACTGCATGGTACCCAACCCATGGGTCCCAAATCTCCAGGTTCAAGGGCATCTTCCTACGTCGAAAACAGGCATGAGAAACCCAGAAGATGGTACACCGTGTGATCGGGAAAGGTTTCTAAAACGCACCTCATTTCTCATCTCCTTTGCTCGGGTTCGCCATTCCAGCCGATTTACTAGCCATCTCCCTCCTTGAAGAATCAGCACCTTTAACCTCCTGTTCCGTACAGGTTGCAATTTGTCCTGAGGATGAACGGGAAGAGGGGGAACCAATGAGAGACTAGCTCTAGGGGTTGGGACAGGAACAGGTCACTCTATTTTCCCATCAGGAAGAAGAATCAAGCACAAGCTCAGCCTGCCCCACAGAACCAGAAGAGGGCCTGAAGCAATCCTGCGCTTTTGCGGCCAGCTCCCAAAAAAGCGAGTTGAAAAATGGAGCTCAGGGGCACTGCAATTCACAAACCTGCAGAGTTTTAAATGATACCTCTCGTCCACAAATATATTAAGGGAAGGCAACGAAGAGGCTTTGAAAGCAAGGCAGAATTGCAGGAAACAGATTTCAGGAGGTAGATTCGAATCGCCTTGAAAGCACATGAAAAGCGGCAAAACGTGGACAATGATGCCCTTGGCCAAAAAGGGCGTATGCGTTTTTTCCTGAATATATTCAGGAAAAAACGCATACGCCCTTTTTGGCCAACCAAGCAACCTGGAAAGGCCAATCAGCGCTCCAAAGAAGTCTCGCTTCCCAGCGGGCAAAAGGGCCATGGGGAAAAAAGTGTCCAAACCAGAAATGCAGGACCGGCCATGGAGAAATGGGAGCCTTGCTACGCTGATGGGTGGGATGTAAATTGCCAACAGGCACTCCGGAGAAGTGTACGGTGTGTTCTGAAACATCTAAAAACACAGCTTGGAGAGCATAGGGCACTTCCACTCATGGGCGTATAAATTGGGAAAACTAAAAATCAGCAAGACACAGGCACCCCAAAGTTTAGGGCTGCTCTGTTGACAAGAACCCCCACTTCATTACACCTTAAATATCCTAGGAAAGAGAAAAATGGATAAAGAAGTTGTGGTCCTCATGTACAATGGAATATCACTCAGCCATGAAATCAACGTCATAAGGCTAGTAGCAGCACGATGAGTGGATTTAGGTACGACGATTCTAAGTGAAATAAGTCACACAGAGAAAGACACTTATCATAAGATATCACTTCTAGAGGGAATGTAAAAACCGCTACACTTGAACTGAATTACAAAACAGAACAGAGTCACACGTTTAGGAAACACACTACGGCTGCTGAACGGGAAAGGTGAGGTGGGGTGATGCATAAAACAAGGGTTTCAAATTAGCTCAGATACCGTTCCATAAACCCAATATGTAAGAGACAAGACCTATTCCTTTTTCAGTGAACTGGACTCAACACCCCCTATTCACCGCACAAGAATATATCTGACTAGTAAGAATCTTCAAACCTATGTATTGATATCTCTCCGTAAGTGAGTCAAGGGGGTGTAAAGCGGCATAAACACAGCCGTGAAAAGCAGCTAAACCCCATTATAAAAATAAATTACTTTTCAAAACCCGTGAAACAAAGACAGTGAAAGAGAGAGAAATTCTGACAAAATTCGTTCAGGGGCTGTGATGCAACCTGGATTGACCATATCTAGACCCACAGCTGATTGAGACATAAGGGTGGACACTCTTGGGGCTGAGAGGTTCGGTGAGGTTGGGTGAGCCAACGCAGACCCTTTCAAGTAATACTGCATGGTACCCATCCCATGGGTCCCAAATCTCCAGGTTCAAGGGCATCTTCCTACGTCGAAAACAGGCATGAGAAACCCAGAAGATGGTACACCGTGTGATCGGGAAAGGTTTCTAAAACGCACCTCATTTCTCATCTCCTTTGCTCGGGTTCGCCATTCCAGCCGATTTACTAGCCATCTCCCTCCTTGGAGAATCAGCACCTTTAACCTCCTGTTCCGTACAGGTTGCAATTTGTCCTGAGGATGAACGGGAAGAGGGGGAACCAATGAGAGACTAGCTCTAGGTGTTGGGACAGGCACAGGTCACTCTATTTTCCCATCAGGAAGAAGAATCAAGCACAAGCTCAGCCTGCCCCCCAGAACCAGAAGAGGGCCTGAAGCAATCCTGCGCTTTTGCGGCCAGCTCCCAAAAAAGCGAGTTGAAAAATGGAGCTCAGGGGCACTGCAATTCACAAACCTGCAGAGTTTTAAATGATACCTCTCGTCCACAAATATATTAAGGGAAGGCAACGAAGAGGCTTTGAAAGCAAGGCAGAATTGCAGGAAACAGATTTCAGGAGGTAGATTCGAATCGCCTTGAAAGCACATGAAAAGCGGCAAAACGTGGACAATGATGCCCTTGGCCAAAAAGGGCGTATGCGTTTTTTCCTGAATATATTCAGGAAAAAACGCATACGCCCTTTTTGGCCAACCAAGCAACCTGGAAAGGCCAATCAGCGCTCCAAAGAAGTCTCGCTTCCCAGCGGGCAAAAGGGCCATGGGGAAAAAAGTGTCCAAACCAGAAATGCAGGACCGGCCATGGAGAAATGGGAGCCTTGCTACGCTGATGGGTGGGATGTAAATTGCCAACAGGCACTCCGGAGAAGTGTACGGTGTGTTCTGAAACATCTAAAAACACAGCTTGGAGAGCATAGGGCACTTCCACTCATGGGCGTATAAATTGGGAAAACTAAAAATCAGCAAGACACAGGCACCCCAAAGTTTAGGGCTGCTCTGTGGACAAGAACCCCCACTTCATTACACCTTCAATATCCTAGGAAAGAGAAAAATGGATAAAGAAGTTGGGGTCCTCATGTACAATGGAATATCACTCAGCCATGAAATCAACGTCATAAGGCTAGTAGCAGCACGATGAGTGGATTTAGGTATGACGATTCTAAGTGAAATAAGTCACACAGAAAAAGACACTTATCATAAGATATCACTTCTAGAGGGAATGTAAAAACCGCTACACTTGACCTGAATTACAAAACAGAACAGAGTCACACGTTTAGGAAACACACTACGGCTGCTGAACGGGAAAGGTTAGGTGGGGTGATGCATAAAACAAGGGTTTCAAATTAGCTCAGATACCGTTCCATAAACCCAATATGTAAGAGACAAGACCTATTCCTTTTTCAGTGAACTGGACTCAACACCCCCTATTCACCGCACAAGAATATATCTGACTAGTAAGAATCTTCAAACCTATGTATTGATATCTCTCCGTAAGTGAGTCAAGGGGGTGTAAAGCGGCATAAACACAGCCGTGAAAAGCAGCTAAACCCCATTATAAAAATAAATTACTTTTCAAAACCCGTGAAACATGACAGTGAAAGAGAGAGAAATTCTGACAAAATTCGTTCAGGGGCTGTGATGCAACCTGGATTGACCATATCTAGACCCACAGCTGATTGAGACATAAGGGTGGACACTCTTGGGGCTGCGAGGTTCGGTGAGGTTGGGTGAGCCAACGCAGACCCTTTCAAGTAATACTGCATGGTACCCATCCCATGGGTCCCAAATCTCCAGGTTCAAGGGCATCTTCCTACGTCGAAAACAGGCATGAGAAACCCAGAAGATGGTACACCGTGTGATCGGGAAAGGTTTCTAAAACGCACCTCATTTCTCATCTCCTTTGCTCGGGTTCGCCATTCCAGCCGATTTACTAGCCATCTCCCTCCTTGGAGAATCAGCACCTTTAACCTCCTGTTCCGTACAGGTTGCAATTTGTCCTGAGGATGAACGGGAAGAGGGGGAACCAATGAGAGACTAGCTCTAGGTGTTGGGACAGGCACAGGTCACTCTATTTTCCCATCAGGAAGAAGAATCAAGCACAAGCTCAGCCTGCCCCCCAGAACCAGAAGAGGGCCTGAAGCAATCCTGCGCTTTTGCGGCCAGCTCCCAAAAAAGCGAGTTGAAAAATGGAGCTCAGGGGCACTGCAATTCACAAACCTGCAGAGTTTTCAATGATACCTCTCGCCCACAAATATACTAAGGGAAGGCAACGAAGAGGCTTTGAAAGCAAGGCAGAATTGCAGGAAACAGATTTCAGGAGGTAGATTCGAATCGCCTTGAAAGCACATGAAAAGCGGCAAAACGTGAACAATGATGCCCTTGGCCAAAAAGGGCGTATGCGTTTTTTCCTGAATATATTCAGGAAAAAACGCATACGCCCTTTTTGGCCAACCAAGCAACCTGGAAAGGCCAATCAGCGCTCCAAAGAAGTCTCGCTTCCCAGCGGGCAAAAGGGCCATGGGGAAAAAAGTGTCCAAACCAGAAATGCAGGACCGGCCATGGAGAAATGGGAGCCTTGCTACGCTGATGGGTGGGATGTAAATTGCCAACAGGCACTCCGGAGAAGTGTACGGTGTGTTCTGAAACATCTAAAAACACAGCTTGGAGAGCACAGGGCACTTCCACTCATGGGCGTATAAATTGTGAAAACTAAAAATCAGCAAGACACAGGCACCCCAAAGTTTAGGGCTGCTCTGTTGACAAGAACCCCCACTTCATTACACCTTAAATATCCTAGGAAAGAGAAAAATGGATAAAGAAGTTGTGGTCCTCATGTACAATGGAATATCACTCAGCCATGAAATCAACGTCATAAGGCTAGTAGCAGCAGGATGAGTGGATTTAGGTACGACGATTCTAAGTGAAATAAGTCACACAGAAAAAGACACTTATCCTAAGATATCACTTCTAGAGGGAATGTAAAAACCGCTACACTTGAACTGAATTGCAAAACAGAACAGAGTCCCACGTTTAGGAAACACACTATGGCTGCTGAACGGGAAAGGTGAGGTGGGGTGATGCATAAAACAAGGGTTTCAAATTAGCTCAGATACCGTTCCATAAACCCAATATGTAAGAGACAAGACCTATTCCTTTTTCAGTGAACTCACTCAACACCCCCTATTCACCGCACAAGAATATATCTGACTAGTAAGAATCTTCAAACCTATGTATTGATATCTCTCTGTAAGTGAGTCAAGGGGGTGTAAAGCGGCATAAACACAGCCGTGAAAAGCAGCTAAACCCCATTATAAAAATAAATTACTTTTCAAAACCCGTGAAACAAAGACAGTGAAAGCGAGAGAAATTCTTACAAAATTCGTTCAGGGGCTGTGATGCAACCTGGATTGACCATATCTAGACCCACAGCTGATTGAGACATAAGGGTGGACACTCTTGGGGCTGAGAGGTTCGGTGAGGTTGGGTGAGCCAACGCAGACCCTTTCAAGTAATACTGCATGGAACCCATCCCATGGGTCCCAAATCTCCAGGTTCAAGGGCATCTTCCTACGTCGAAAACAGGCATGAGAAACCCAGAAGATGGTACACCGTGTGATCGGGAAAGGTTTCTAAAACGCACCTCATTTCTCATCTCCTTTGCTCGGGTTCGCCATTCCAGCCGATTTACTAGCCATCTCCCTCCTTGGAGAATCAGCACCTTTAACCTCCTGTTCCGTACAGGTTGCAATTTGTCCTGAGGATGAACGGGAAGAGGGGGAACCAATGAGAGACTAGCTCTAGGTGTTGGGACAGGCACAGGTCACTCTATTTTCCCATCAGGAAGAAGAATCAAGCACAAGCTCAGCCTGCCCCCCAGAACCAGAAGAGGGCCTGAAGCAATCCTGCGCTTTTGCGGCCAGCTCCCTAAAAAGCGAGTTGAAAAATGGAGCTCAGGGGCACTGCAATTCACAAACCTGCAGAGTTTTAAATGATACCTCTCGTCCACAAATATATTAAGGGAAGGCAACGAAGAGGCTTTGAAAGCAAGGCAGAATTGCAGGAAACAGATTTCAGGAGGTAGATTCGAATCGCCTTGAAAGCACATGAAAAGCGGCAAAACGTGGACAATGATGCCCTTGGCCAAAAAGGGCGTATGCGTTTTTTCCTGAATATATTCAGGAAAAAACGCATACGCCCTTTTTGGCCAACCAAGCAACCTGGAAAGGCCAATCAGCGCTCCAAAGAAGTCTCGCTTCCCAGCGGGCAAAAGGGCCATGGGGAAAAAAGTGTCCAAACCAGAAATGCAGGACCGGCCATGGAGAAATGGGAGCCTTGCTACGCTGATGGGTGGGATGTAAATTGCCAACAGGCACTCCGGAGAAGTCTACGGTGTGTTCTGAAACATCTAAAAACACAGCTTGGAGAGCATAGGGCACTTCCACTCATGGGCATATAAATTGGGAAAACTAAAAATCAGCAAGACACAGGCACCCCAAAGTTTAGGGCTGCTCTGTTGACAAGAACCCCCACTTCATTACACCTTAAATATCCTGGGAAAGAGAAAAATGGTTAAAGAAGTTGTGGTCCTCATGTACAATGGAATATCACTCAGCCATGAAATCAACGTCATAAGGCTAGTAGCAGCACGATGAGTGGATTTAGGTACGACGATTCTAAGTGAAATAAGTCACACAGAAAAAGACACTTATCATAAGATATCACTTCTAGAGGGAATGTAAAAACCGCTACACTTGAACTGAATTGCAAAACAGAACAGAGTCACACGTTTAGAAAACACACTATGGCTGCTGAACGGGAAAGGTGAGGTGGGGTGATGCATAAAACAAGGGTTTCAAATTAGCTCAGATACCGTTCCATAAACCCAATATGTAAGAGACAAGACCTATTCCTTTTTCAGTGAACTGGACTCAACACCCCCTATTCACCGCACAAGAATATATCTGACTAGTAAGAATCTTCAAACCTATGTATTGATATCTCTCTGTAAGTGAGTCAAGGGGGTGTAAAGCGGCATAAACACAGCCGTGAAAAGCAGCTAAACCCCATTATAAAAATAAATTACTTTTCAAAACCCGTGAAACAAAGACAGTGAAAGAGAGAGAAATTCTTACAAAATTCGTTCAGGGGCTGTGATGCAACCTGGATTGACCATATCTAGACCCACAGCTGATTGAGACATAAGGGTGGACACTCTTGGGGCTGAGAGGTTCGGTGAGGTTGGGTGAGCCAAGGCAGACCCTTTCAAGTAATACTGCATGGTACCCATCCCATGGGTCCCAAATCTCCAGGTTCAAGGGCATCTTCCTACGTCGAAAACAGGCATGAGAAACCCAGAAGATGGTACACCATGTGATCGGGAAAGGTTTCTAAAACGCACCTCATTTCTCATCTCCTTTGCTCGGTTTCGCCATTCCAGCCGATTTACTAGCCATCTCCCTCCTTGGAGAATCAGCACCTTTAACCTCCTGTTCCGTACAGGTTGCAATTTGTCCTGAGGATGAACGGGAAGAGGGGGAACCAATGAGAGACTAGCTCTAGTTGTTGGGACAGGCACAGGTCACTCTATTTTCCCATCAGGAAGAAGAATCAAGCACAAGCTCAGCCTGCCCCCCAGAACCAGAAGAGGGCCTGAAGCAATCCTGCGCTTTTGCGGCCAGCTCCCAAAAAAGCGAGTTGAAAAATGGAGCTCAGGGGCACTGCAATTCACAAACCTGCAGAGTTTTAAATGATACCTCTCGTCCACAAATATATTAAGGGAAGGCAACGAAGAGGCTTTGAAAGCAAGGCAGAATTGCAGGAAACAGATTTCAGGAGGTAGATTCGAATCGCCTTGAAAGCACATGAAAAGCGGCAAAACGTGGACAATGATGCCCTTGGCCAAAAAGGGCATATGCGTTTTTTCCTGAATATATTCAGGAAAAAACGCATACGCCCTTTTTGGCCAACCAAGCAACCTGGAAAGGCCAATCAGCGCTCCAAAGAAGTCTCGCTTCCCAGCGGGCAAAAGGGCCATGGGGAAAAAAGTGTCCAAACCAGAAATGCAGGACCGGCCATGGAGAAATGGGAGCCTTGCTACGCTGATGGGTGGGATGTAAATTGCCAACAGGCACTCCGGAGAAGTCTACGGTGTGTTCTGAAACATCTAAAAACACAGCTTGGAGAGCATAGGGCACTTCCACTCATGGGCATATAAATTGGGAAAAGTAAAAATCAGCAAGACACAGGCACCCCAAAGTTTAGGGCTGCTCTGTTGACAAGAACCCCCACTTCATTACACCTTAAATATCCTAGGAAAGAGAAAAATGGTTAAAGAAGTTGTGGTCCTCATGTACAATGGAATATCACTCAGCCATGAAATCAACGTCATAAGGCTAGTAGCAGCACGATGAGTGGATTTAGGTACGACGATTCTAAGTGAAATAAGTCACACAGAAAAAGACACTTATCATAAGATATCACTTCTAGAGGGAATGTAAAAACCGCTACACTTGAACTGAATTGCAAAACAGAACAGAGTCACACGTTTAGAAAACACACTATGGCTGCTGAACGGGAAAGGTGAGGTGGGGTGATGCATAAAACAAGGGTTTCAAATTAGCTCAGATACCGTTCCATAAACCCAATATGTAAGAGACAAGACCTATTCCTTTTTCAGTGAACTGGACTCAACACCCCCTCTTCACCGCACAAGAATATATCTGACTAGTAAGAATCTTCAAACCTATGTATTGATATCTCTCTGTAAGTGAGTCAAGGGGGTGTAAAGCGGCATAAACACAGCCGTGAAAAGCAGCTAAACCCCATTATAAAAATAAATTACTTTTCAAAACCCGTGAAACAAAGACAGTGAAAGAGAGAGAAATTCTTACAAAATTCGTTCAGGGGCTGTGATGCAACCTGGATTGACCATATCTAGACCCACAGCTGATTGAGACATAAGGGTGGACACTCTTGGGGCTGAGAGGTTCGGTGAGGTTGGGTGAGCCAAGGCAGACCCTTTCAAGTAATACTGCATGGTACCCATCCCATGGGTCCCAAATCTCCAGGTTCAAGGGCATCTTCCTACGTCGAAAACAGGCATGAGAAACCCAGAAGATGGTACACCGTGTGATCGGGAAAGGTTTCTAAAACGCACCTCATTTCTCATCTCCTTTGCTCGGGTTCGCCATTCCAGCCGATTTACTAGCCATCTCCCTCCTTGGAGAATCAGCACCTTTAACCTCCTGTTCCGTACAGGTTGCAATTTGTCCTGAGGATGAACGGGAAGAGGGGGAACCAATGAGAGACTAGCTCTAGGTGTTGGGACAGGCACAGGTCACTCTATTTTCCCATCAGGAAGAAGAATCAAGCACAAGCTCAGCCTGCCCCCCAGAACCAGAAGAGGGCCTGAAGCAATCCTGCGCTTTTGCGGCCAGCTCCCAAAAAAGCGAGTTGAAAAATGGAGCTCAGGGGCACTGCAATTCACAAACCTGCAGAGTTTTAAATGATACCTCTCGTCCACAAATATATTAAGGGAAGGCAACGAAGAGGCTTTGAAAGCAAGGCAGAATTGCAGGAAACAGATTTCAGGAGGTAGATTCGAATCGCCTTGAAAGCACATGAAAAGCGGCAAAACGTGGACAATGATGCCCTTGGCCAAAAAGGGCGTATGCGATTTTTCCTGAATATATTCAGGAAAAAACGCATACGCCCTTTTTGGCCAACCAAGCAACCTGGAAAGGCCAATCAGCGCTCCAAAGAAGTCTCGCTTCCCAGCGGGCAAAAGGGCCATGCGGAAAAAAGTGTCCAAACCAGAAATGCAGGACCGGCCATGGAGAAATGGGAGCCTTGCTACGCTGATGGGTGGGATGTAAATTGCCAACAGGCACTCTGGAGAAGTGTACGGTGTGTTCTGAAACATCTAAAAACACAGCTTGGAGAGCATAGGGCACTTCCACTCATGGGCGTATAAATTGGGAAAACTAAAAATCAGCAAGACACAGGCACCCCAAAGTTTAGGGCTGCTCTGTTGACAAGAACCCCCACTTCATTACACCTTAAATATCCTAGGAAAGAGAAAAATGGATAAAGAAGTTGTGGTCCTCATGTACAATGGAATATCACTCAGCCATGAAATCAACGTCATAAGGCTAGTAGCAGCACGATGAGTGGATTTAGGTACGACGATTCTAAGTGAAATAAGTCACACAGAAAAAGACACTTATCCTAAGATATCACTTCTAGAGGGAATGTAAAAACCGCTACACTTGAACTGAATTGCAAAACAGAACAGAGTCACACGTTTAGAAAACACACTATGGCTGCTGAACGGGAAAGGTGAGGTGGGGTGATGCATAAAACAAGGGTTTCAAATTAGCTCCGATACCGTTCCATAAACCCAATATGTAAGAGACAAGACCTATTCCTTTTTCAGTGAACTGGACTCAACACCCCCTATTCACCGCACAAGAATATATCTGACTAGTAAGAATCTTCAAACCTATGTATTGATATCTCTCTGTAAGTGAGTCAAGGGGGTGTAAAGCGGCATAAACACAGCCGTGAAAAGCAGCTAAACCCCATTATAAAAATAAATTTATTTTCAAAACCCGTGAAACAAAGACAGTGAAAGAGAGAGAAATTCTTACAAAATTCGTTCAGGGGCTGTGATGCAACCTGGATTGACCATATCTAGACCCACAGCTGATTGAGACATAAGGGTGGACACTCTTGGGGCTGAGAGGTTCGGTGAGGTTGGGTGAGCCAAGGCAGACCCTTTCAAGTAATACTGCATGGTACCCATCCCATGGGTCCCAAATCTCCAGGTTCAAGGGCATCTTCCTACGTCGAAAACAGGCATGAGAAACCCAGAAGATGGTACACCGTGTGATCGGGAAAGGTTTCTAAAACGCACCTCATTTCTCATCTCCTTTGCTCGGGTTCGCCATTCCAGCCGATTTACTAGCCATCTCCCTCCTTGGAGAATCAGCACCTTTAACCTCCTGTTCCGTACAGGTTGCAATTTGTCCTGAGGATGAACGGGAAGAGGGGGAACCAATGAGAGACTAGCTCTAGGTGTTGGGACAGGCACAGGTCACTCTATTTTCCCATCAGGAAGAAGAATCAAGCACAAGCTCAGCCTGCCCCCCAGAACCAGAAGAGGGCCTGAAGCAATCCTGCGCTTTTGCGGCCAGCTTCCAAAAAAGCGAGTTGAAAAATGGAGCTCAGGGGCACTGCAATTCACAAACCTGCAGAGTTTTAAATGATACCTCTCGTCCACAAATATATTAAGGGAAGGCAACGAAGAGGCTTTGAAAGCAAGGCACAATTGCAGGAAACAGATTTCAGGAGGTAGATTCGAATCGCCTTGAAAGCACATGAAAAGCGGCAAAACGTGGACAATGATGCCCTTGGCCAAAAAGGGCGTATGCGTTTTTTCCTGAATATATTCAGGAAAAAACGCATACGCCCTTTTTGGCCAACCAAGCAACCTGGAAAGGCCAATCAGCGCTCCAAAGAAGTCTCGCTTCCCAGCGGGCAAAAGGGCCATGCGGAAAAAAGTGTCCAAACCAGAAATGCAGGACCGGCCATGGAGAAATGGGAGCCTTGCTACGCTGATGGGTGGGATGTAAATTGCCAACAGGCACTCTGGAGAAGTGTACGGTGTGTTCTGAAACATCTAAAAACACAGCTTGGAGAGCATAGGGCACTTCCACTCATGGGCGTATAAATTGGGAAAACTAAAAATCAGCAAGACACAGGCACCCCAAAGTTTAGGGCTGCTCTGTTGACAAGAACCCCCACTTCATTACACCTTAAATATCCTAGGAAAGAGAAAAATGGATAAAGAAGTTGTGGTCCTCATGTACAATGGAATATCACTCAGCCATGAAATCAACGTCATAAGGCTAGTAGCAGCACGATGAGTGGATTTAGGTACGACGATTCTAAGTGAAATAAGTCACACAGAAAAAGACACTTATCATAAGATATCACTTCTAGAGGGAATGTAAAAACCGCTACACTTGAACTGAATTGCAAAACAGAACAGAGTCACACGTTTAGAAAACACACTATGGCTGCTGAACGGGAAAGGTGAGGTGGGGTGATGCATAAAACAAGGGTTTCAAATTAGCTCAGATACCGTTCCATAAACCCAATATGTAAGAGACAAGACCTATTCCTTTTTCAGTGAACTGGACTCAACACCCCCTATTCACCGCACAAGAATATATCTGACTAGTAAGAATCTTCAAACCTATGTATTGATATCTCTCTGTAAGTGAGTCAAGGGGGTGTAAAGCGGCATAAACACAGCCGTGAAAAGCAGCTAAACCCCATTATAAAAATAAATTACTTTTCAAAACCCGTGAAACAAAGACAGTGAAAGAGAGAGAAATTCTTACAAAATTCGTTCAGGGGCTGTGATGCAACCTGGATTGACCATATCTAGACCCACAGCTGATTGAGACATAAGGGTGGACACTCTTGGGGCTGAGAGGTTCGGTGAGGTTGGGTGAGCCAAGGCAGACCCTTTCAAGTAATACTGCATGGTACCCATCCCATGGGTCCCAAATCTCCAGGTTCAAGGGCATCTTCCTACGTCGAAAACAGGCATGAGAAACCCAGAAGATGGTACACCGTGTGATCGGGAAAGGTTTCTAAAACGCACCTCATTTCTCATCTCCTTTGCTCGGTTTCGCCATTCCAGCCGATTTACTAGCCATCTCCCTCCTTGGAGAATCAGCACCTTTAACCTCCTGTTCCGTACAGGTTGCAATTTGTCCTGAGGATGAACGGGAAGAGGGGGAACCAATGAGAGACTAGCTCTAGGTGTTGGGACAGGCACAGGTCACTCTATTTTCCCATCAGGAAGAAGAATCAAGCACAAGCTCAGCCTGCCCCCCAGAACCAGAAGAGGGCCTGAAGCAATCCTGCGCTTTTGCGGCCAGCTCCCAAAAAAGCGAGTTGAAAAATGGAGCTCAGGGGCACTGCAATTCACAAACCTGCAGAGTTTTAAATGATACCTCTCGTCCACAAATATATTAAGGGAAGGCAACGAAGAGGCTTTGAAAGCAAGGCAGAATTGCAGGAAACAGATTTCAGGAGGTAGATTCGAATCGCCTTGAAAGCACATGAAAAGCGGCAAAACGTGGACAATGATGCCCTTGGCCAAAAAGGGCGTATGCGTTTTTTCCTGAATATATTCAGGAAAAAACGCATACGCCCTTTTTGGCCAACCAAGCAACCTGGAAAGGCCAATCAGCGCTCCAAAGAAGTTTCGCTTCCCAGCGGGCAAAAGGGCCATGGGGAAAAAAGTGTCCAAACCAGAAATGCAGGACCGGCCATGGAGAAATGGGAGCCTTGCTACGCTGATGGGTGGGATGTAAATTGCCAACAGGCACTCCGGAGAAGTCTACGGTGTGTTCTGAAACATCTAAAAACACAGCTTGGAGAGCATAGGGCACTTCCACTCATGGGCATATAAATTGGGAAAAGTAAAAATCAGCAAGACACAGGCACCCCAAAGTTTAGGGCTGCTCTGTTGACAAGAACCCCCACTTCATTACACCTTAAATATCCTAGGAAAGAGAAAAATGGTTAAAGAAGTTGTGGTCCTCATGTACAATGGAATATCACTCAGCCATGAAATCAACGTCATAAGGCTAGTAGCAGCACGATGAGTGGATTTAGGTACGACGATTCTAAGTGAAATAAGTCACACAGAAAAAGACACTTATCATAAGATATCACTTCTAGAGGGAATGTAAAAACCGCTAAACTTGAATTGAATTGCAAAACAGAACAGAGTCACACGTTTAGAAAACACACTATGGCTGCTGAACGGGAAAGGTGAGGTGGGGTGATGCATAAAACAAGGGTTTCAAATTAGCTCAGATACCGTTCCATAAACCCAATATGTAAGAGACAAGACCTATTCCTTTTTCAGTGAACTGGACTCAACACCCCCTCTTCACCGCACAAGAATATATCTGACTAGTAAGAATCTTCAAACCTATGTATTGATATCTCTCTGTAAGTGAGTCAAGGGGGTGTAAAGCGGCATAAACACAGCCGTGAAAAGCAGCTAAACCCCATTATAAAAATAAATTACTTTTCAAAACCCGTGAAACAAAGACAGTGAAAGAGAGAGAAATTCTTACAAAATTCGTTCAGGGGCTGTGATGCAACCTGGATTGACCATATCTAGACCCACAGCTGATTGAGACATAAGGGTGGACACTCTTGGGGCTGAGAGGTTCGGTGAGGTTGGGTGAGCCAAGGCAGACCCTTTCAAGTAATACTGCATGGTACCCATCCCATGGGTCCCAAATCTCCAGGTTCAAGGGCATCTTCCTACGTCGAAAACAGGCATGAGAAACCCAGAAGATGGTACACCGTGTGATCGGGAAAGGTTTCTAAAACGCACCTCATTTCTCATCTCCTTTGCTCGGGTTCGCCATTCCAGCCGATTTACTAGCCATCTCCCTCCTTGGAGAATCAGCACCTTTAACCTCCTGTTCCGTACAGGTTGCAATTTGTCCTGAGGATGAACGGGAAGAGGGGGAACCAATGAGAGACTAGCTCTAGGTGTTGGGACAGGCACAGGTCACTCTATTTTCCCATCAGGAAGAAGAATCAAGCACAAGCTCAGCCTGCCCCCCAGAACCAGAAGAGGGCCTGAAGCAATCCTGCGCTTTTGCGGCCAGCTCCCAAAAAAGCGAGTTGAAAAATGGAGCTCAGGGGCACTGCAATTCACAAACCTGCAGAGTTTTAAATGATACCTCTCGTCCACAAATATATTAAGGGAAGGCAACGAAGAGGCTTTGAAAGCAAGGCAGAATTGCAGGAAACAGATTTCAGGAGGTAGATTCGAATCGCCTTGAAAGCACATGAAAAGCGGCAAAACGTGGACAATGATGCCCTTGGCCAACAAGGGCGTATGCGTTTTTTCCTGAATATATTCAGGAAAAAACGCATACGCCCTTTTTGGCCAACCAAGCAACCTGGAAAGGCCAATCAGCGCTCCAAAGAAGTCTCGCTTCCCAGCGGGCAAAAGGGCCATGCGGAAAAAAGTGTCCAAACCAGAAATGCAGGACCGGCCATGGAGAAATGGGAGCCTTGCTACGCTGATGGGTGGGATGTAAATTGCCAACAGGCACTCTGGAGAAGTGTACGGTGTGTTCTGAAACATCTAAAAACACAGCTTGGAGAGCATAGGGCACTTCCACTCATGGGCGTATAAATTGGGAAAACTAAAAATCAGCAAGACACAGGCACCCCAAAGTTTAGGGCTGCTCTGTGGACAAGAACCCCCACTTCATTACACCTTAAATATCCTAGGAAAGAGAAAAATGGATAAAGAAGTTGTGGTCCTCATGTACAATGGAATATCACTCAGCCATGAAATCAACGTCATAAGGCTAGTAGCAGCACGATGAGTGGATTTAGGTACGACGATTCTAAGTGAAATAAGTCACACAGAAAAAGACACTTATCCTAAGATATCACTTCTAGAGGGAATGTAAAAACCGCTACACTTGAACTGAATTGCAAAACAGAACAGAGTCCCACGTTTAGGAAACACACTATGGCTGCTGAACAGGAAAGGTGAGGTGGGGTGATGCATAAAACAAGGGTTTCAAATTAGCTCCGATACCGTTCCATAAACCCAATATGTAAGAGACAAGACCTATTCCTTTTTCAGTGAACTGGACTCAACACCCCCTATTCACCGCACAAGAATATATCTGACTAGTAAGAATCTTCAAACCTATGTATTGATATCTCTCTGTAAGTGAGTCAAGGGGGTGTAAAGCGGCATAAACACAGCCGTGAAAAGCAGCTAAACCCCATTATAAAAATAAATTACTTTTCAAAACCCGTGAAACAAAGACAGTGAAAGAGAGAGAAATTCTTACAAAATTCGTTCAGGGGCTGTGATGCAACCTGGATTGACCATATCTAGACCCACAGCTGATTGAGACATAAGGGTGGACACTCTTGGGGCTGAGAGGTTCGGTGAGGTTGGGTGAGCCAAGGCAGACCCTTTCAAGTAATACTGCATGGTACCCATCCCATGGGTCCCAAATCTCCAGGTTCAAGGGCATCTTCCTACGTCGAAAACAGGCATGAGAAACCCAGAAGATGGTACACCGTGTGATCGGGAAAGGTTTCTAAAACGCACCTCATTTCTCATCTCCTTTGCTCGGGTTCGCCATTCCAGCCGATTTACTAGCCATCTCCCTCCTTGGAGAATCAGCACCTTTAACCTCCTGTTCCGTACAGGTTGCAATTTGTCCTGAGGATGAACGGGAAGAGGGGGAACCAATGAGAGACTAGCTCTAGGTGTTGGGACAGGCACAGGTCACTCTATTTTCCCATCAGGAAGAAGAATCAAGCACAAGCTCAGCCTGCCCCCCAGAACCAGAAGAGGGCCTGAAGCAATCCTGCGCTTTTGCGGCCAGCTCCCAAAAAAGCGAGTTGAAAAATGGAGCTCAGGGGCACTGCAATTCACAAACCTGCAGAGTTTTAAATGATACCTCTCGTCCACAAATATATTAAGGGAAGGCAACGAAGAGGCTTTGAAAGCAAGGCAGAATTGCAGGAAACAGATTTCAGGAGGTAGATTCGAATCGCCTTGAAAGCACATGAAAAGCGGCAAAACGTGGACAATGATGCCCTTGGCCAAAAAGGGCGTATGCGTTTTTTCCTGAATATATTCAGGAAAAAACGCATACGCCCTTTTTGGCCAACCAAGCAACCTGGAAAGGCCAATCAGCGCTCCAAAGAAGTCTCGCTTCCCAGCGGGCAAAAGGGCCATGCGGAAAAAAGTGTCCAAACCAGAAATGCAGGACCAGCCATGGAGAAATGGGAGCCTTGCTACGCTGATGGGTGGGATGTAAATTGCCAACAGGCACTCTGGAGAAGTGTACGGTGTGTTCTGAAACATCTAAAAACACAGCTTGGAGAGCATAGGGCACTTCCACTCATGGGCGTATAAATTGGGAAAACTAAAAATCAGCAAGACACAGGCACCCCAAAGTTTAGGGCTGCTCTGTTGACAAGAACCCCCACTTCATTACACCTTAAATATCCTAGGAAAGAGAAAAATGGATAAAGAAGTTGTGGTCCTCATGTACAATGGAATATCACTCAGCCATGAAATCAACGTCATAAGGCTAGTAGCAGCACGATGAGTGGATTTAGGTACGACGATTCTAAGTGAAATAAGTCACACAGAAAAAGACACTTATCCTAAGATATCACTTCTAGAGGGAATGTAAAAACCGCTACACTTGAACTGAATTGCAAAACAGAACAGAGTCCCACGTTTAGGAAACACACTATGGCTGCTGAACAGGAAAGGTGAGGTGGGGTGATGCATAAAACAAGGGTTTCAAATTAGCTCCGATACCGTTCCATAAACCCAATATGTAAGAGACAAGACCTATTCCTTTTTCAGTGAACTGGACTCAACACCCCCTATTCACCGCACAAGAATATATCTGACTAGTAAGAATCTTCAAACCTATGTATTGATATCTCTCTGTAAGTGAGTCAAGGGGGTGTAAAGCGGCATAAACACAGCCGTGAAAAGCAGCTAAACCCCATTATAAAAATAAATTTCTTTTCAAAACCCGTGAAACAAAGACAGTGAAAGAGAGAGAAATTCTTACAAAATTCGTTCAGGGGCTGTGATGCAACCTGGATTGACCATATCTAGACCCACAGCTGATTGAGACATAAGGGTGGACACTCTTGGGGCTGAGAGGTTCGGTGAGGTTGGGTGAGCCAAGGCAGACCCTTTCAAGTAATACTGCATGGTACCCATCCCATGGGTCCCAAATCTCCAGGTTCAAGGGCATCTTCCTACGTCGAAAACAGGCATGAGAAACCCAGAAGATGGTACACCGTGTGATCGGGAAAGGTTTCTAAAACGCACCTCATTTCTCATCTCCTTTGCTCGGGTTCGCCATTCCAGCCGATTTACTAGCCATCTCCCTCCTTGCAGAATCAGCACCTTTAACCTCCTGTTCCGTACAGGTTGCAATTTGTCCTGAGGATGAACGGGAAGAGGGGGAACCAATGAGAGACTAGCTCTAGGTGTTGGGACAGGCACAGGTCACTCTATTTTCCCATCAGGAAGAAGAATCAAGCACAAGCTCAGCCTGCCCCCCAGAACCAGAAGAGGGCCTGAAGCAATCCTGCGCTTTTGCGGCCAGCTCCCAAAAAAGCGAGTTGAAAAATGGAGCTCAGGGGCACTGCAATTCACAAACCTGCAGAGTTTTAAATGATACCTCTCGTCCACAAATATATTAAGGGAAGGCAACGAAGAGGCTTTGAAAGCAAGGCAGAATTGCAGGAAACAGATTTCAGGAGGTAGATTCGAATCGCCTTGAAAGCACATGAAAAGCGGCAAAACGTGGACAATGATGCCCTTGGCCAACAAGGGCGTATGCGTTTTTTCCTGAATATATTCAGGAAAAAACGCATACGCCCTTGTTGGCCAACCAAGCAACCTGGAAAGGCCAATCAGCGCTCCAAAGAAGTCTCGCTTCCCAGCGGGCAAAAGGGCCATGCGGAAAAAAGTGTCCAAACCAGAAATGCAGGACCGGCCATGGAGAAATGGGAGCCTTGCTACGCTGATGGGTGGGATGTAAATTGCCAACAGGCACTCTGGAGAAGTGTACGGTGTGTTCTGAAACATCTAAAAACACAGCTTGGAGAGCATAGGGCACTTCCACTCATGGGCGTATAAATTGGGAAAACTAAAAATCAGCAAGACACAGGCACCCCAAAGTTTAGGGCTGCTCTGTTGACAAGAACCCCCACTTCATTACACCTTAAATATCCTAGGAAAGAGAAAAATGGATAAAGAAGTTGTGGTCCTCATGTACAATGGAATATCACTCAGCCATGAAATCAACGTCATAAGGCTAGTAGCAGCACGATGAGTGGATTTAGGTACGACGATTCTAAGTGAAATAAGTCACACAGAAAAAGACACTTATCCTAAGATATCACTTCTAGAGGGAATGTAAAAACCGCTACACTTGAACTGAATTGCAAAACAGAACAGAGTCCCACGTTTAGGAAACACACTATGGCTGCTGAACAGGAAAGGTGAGGTGGGGTGATGCATAAAACAAGGGTTTCAAATTAGCTCCGATACCGTTCCATAAACCCAATATGTAAGAGACAAGACCTATTCCTTTTTCAGTGAACTGGACTCAACACCCCCTATTCACCGCACAAGAATATATCTGACTAGTAAGAATCTTCAAACCTATGTATTGATATCTCTCTGTAAGTGAGTCAAGGGGGTGTAAAGCGGCATAAACACAGCCGTGAAAAGCAGCTAAACCCCATTATAAAAATAAATTACTTTTCAAAACCCGTGAAACAAAGACAGTGAAAGAGAGAGAAATTCTTACAAAATTCGTTCAGGGGCTGTGATGCAACCTGGATTGACCATATCTAGACCCACAGCTGATTGAGACATAAGGGTGGACACTCTTGGGGCTGAGAGGTTCGGTGAGGTTGGGTGAGCCAAGGCAGACCCTTTCAAGTAATACTGCATGGTACCCATCCCATGGGTCCCAAATCTCCAGGTTCAAGGGCATCTTCCTACGTCGAAAACAGGCATGAGAAACCCAGAAGATGGTACACCGTGTGATCGGGAAAGGTTTCTAAAACGCACCTCATTTCTCATCTCCTTTGCTCGGGTTCGCCATTCCAGCCGATTTACTAGCCATCTCCCTCCTTGGAGAATCAGCACCTTTAACCTCCTGTTCCGTACAGGTTGCAATTTGTCCTGAGGATGAACGGGAAGAGGGGGAACCAATGAGAGACTAGCTCTAGGTGTTGGGACAGGCACAGGTCACTCTATTTTCCCATCAGGAAGAAGAATCAAGCACAAGCTCAGCCTGCCCCCCAGAACCAGAAGAGGGCCTGAAGCAATCCTGCGCTTTTGCGGCCAGCTCCCAAAAAAGCGAGTTGAAAAATGGAGCTCAGGGGCACTGCAATTCACAAACCTGCAGAGTTTTAAATGATACCTCTCGTCCACAAATATATTAAGGGAAGGCAACGAAGAGGCTTTGAAAGCAAGGCAGAATTGCAGGAAACAGATTTCAGGAGGTAGATTCGAATCGCCTTGAAAGCACATGAAAAGCGGCAAAACGTGGACAATGATGCCCTTGGCCAACAAGGGCGTATGCGTTTTTTCCTGAATATATTCAGGAAAAAACGCATACGCCCTTGTTGGCCAACCAAGCAACCTGGAAAGGCCAATCAGCGCTCCAAAGAAGTCTCGCTTCCCAGCGGGCAAAAGGGCCATGCGGAAAAAAGTGTCCAAACCAGAAATGCAGGACCGGCCATGGAGAAATGGGAGCCTTGCTACGCTGATGGGTGGGATGTAAATTGCCAACAGGCACTCTGGAGAAGTGTACGGTGTGTTCTGAAACATCTAAAAACACAGCTTGGAGAGCATAGGGCACTTCCACTCATGGGCGTATAAATTGGGAAAACTAAAAATCAGCAAGACACAGGCACCCCAAAGTTTAGGGCTGCTCTGTTGACAAGAACCCCCACTTCATTACACCTTAAATATCCTAGGAAAGAGAAAAATGGATAAAGAAGTTGTGGTCCTCATGTACAATGGAATATCACTCAGCCATGAAATCAACGTCATAAGGCTAGTAGCAGCACGATGAGTGGATTTAGGTACGACGATTCTAAGTGAAATAAGTCACACAGAAAAAGACACTTATCCTAAGATATCACTTCTAGAGGGAATGTAAAAACCGCTACACTTGAACTGAATTGCAAAACAGAACAGAGTCCCACGTTTAGGAAACACACTATGGCTGCTGAACAGGAAAGGTGAGGTGGGGTGATGCATAAAACAAGGGTTTCAAATTAGCTCCGATACCGTTCCATAAACCCAATATGTAAGAGACAAGACCTATTCCTTTTTCAGTGAACTGGACTCAACACCCCCTATTCACCGCACAAGAATATATCTGACTAGTAAGAATCTTCAAACCTATGTATTGATATCTCTCTGTAAGTGAGTCAAGGGGGTGTAAAGCGGCATAAACACAGCCGTGAAAAGCAGCTAAACCCCATTATAAAAATAAATTACTTTTCAAAACCCGTGAAACAAAGACAGTGAAAGAGAGAGAAATTCTTACAAAATTCGTTCAGGGGCTGTGATGCAACCTGGATTGACCATATCTAGACCCACAGCTGATTGAGACATAAGGGTGGACACTCTTGGGGCTGAGAGGTTCGGTGAGGTTGGGTGAGCCAAGGCAGACCCTTTCAAGTAATACTGCATGGTACCCATCCCATGGGTCCCAAATCTCCAGGTTCAAGGGCATCTTCCTACGTCGAAAACAGGCATGAGAAACCCAGAAGATGGTACACCGTGTGATCGGGAAAGGTTTCTAAAACGCACCTCATTTCTCATCTCCTTTGCTCGGGTTCGCCATTCCAGCCGATTTACTAGCCATCTCCCTCCTTGGAGAATCAGCACCTTTAACCTCCTGTTCCGTACAGGTTGCAATTTGTCCTGAGGATGAACGGGAAGAGGGGGAACCAATGAGAGACTAGCTCTAGGTGTTGGGACAGGCACAGGTCACTCTATTTTCCCATCAGGAAGAAGAATCAAGCACAAGCTCAGCCTGCCCCCCAGAACCAGAAGAGGGCCTGAAGCAATCCTGCGCTTTTGCGGCCAGCTCCCAAAAAAGCGAGTTGAAAAATGGAGCTCAGGGGCACTGCAATTCACAAACCTGCAGAGTTTTAAATGATACCTCTCGTCCACAAATATATTAAGGGAAGGCAACGAAGAGGCTTTGAAAGCAAGGCAGAATTGCAGGAAACAGATTTCAGGAGGTAGATTCGAATCGCCTTGAAAGCACATGAAAAGCGGCAAAACGTGGACAATGATGCCCTTGGCCAAAAAGGGCGTATGCGTTTTTTCCTGAATATATTCAGGAAAAAACGCATACGCCCTTTTTGGCCAACCAAGCAACCTGGAAAGGCCAATCAGCGCTCCAAAGAAGTCTCGCTTCCCAGCGGGCAAAAGGGCCATGCGGAAAAAAGTGTCCAAACCAGAAATGCAGGACCGGCCATGGAGAAATGGGAGCCTTGCTACGCTGATGGGTGGGATGTAAATTGCCAACAGGCACTCTGGAGAAGTGTACGGTGTGTTCTGAAACATCTAAAAACACAGCTTGGAGAGCATAGGGCACTTCCACTCATGGGCGTATAAATTGGGAAAACTAAAAATCAGCAAGACACAGGCACCCCAAAGTTTAGGGCTGCTCTGTTGACAAGAACCCCCACTTCATTACACCTTAAATATCCTAGGAAAGAGAAAAATGGATAAAGAAGTTGTGGTCCTCATGTACAATGGAATATCACTCAGCCATGAAATCAACGTCATAAGGCTAGTAGCAGCACGATGAGTGGATTTAGGTACGACGATTCTAAGTGAAATAAGTCACACAGAAAAAGACACTTATCCTAAGATATCACTTCTAGAGGGAATGTAAAAACCGCTACACTTGAACTGAATTGCAAAACAGAACAGAGTCCCACGTTTAGGAAACACACTATGGCTGCTGAACAGGAAAGGTGAGGTGGGGTGATGCATAAAACAAGGGTTTCAAATTAGCTCCGATACCGTTCCATAAACCCAATATGTAAGAGACAAGACCTATTCCTTTTTCAGTGAACTGGACTCAACACCCCCTATTCACCGCACAAGAATATATCTGACTAGTAAGAATCTTCAAACCTATGTATTGATATCTCTCTGTAAGTGAGTCAAGGGGGTGTAAAGCGGCATAAACACAGCCGTGAAAAGCAGCTAAACCCCATTATAAAAATAAATTACTTTTCAAAACCCGTGAAACAAAGACAGTGAAAGAGAGAGAAATTCTTACAAAATTCGTTCAGGGGCTGTGATGCAACCTGGATTGACCATATCTAGACCCACAGCTGATTGAGACATAAGGGTGGACACTCTTGGGGCTGAGAGGTTCGGTGAGGTTGGGTGAGCCAAGGCAGACCCTTTCAAGTAATACTGCATGGTACCCATCCCATGGGTCCCAAATCTCCAGGTTCAAGGGCATCTTCCTACGTCGAAAACAGGCATGAGAAACCCAGAAGATGGTACACCGTGTGATCGGGAAAGGTTTCTAAAACGCACCTCATTTCTCATCTCCTTTGCTCGGGTTCGCCATTCCAGCCGATTTACTAGCCATCTCCCTCCTTGGAGAATCAGCACCTTTAACCTCCTGTTCCGTACAGGTTGCAATTTGTCCTGAGGATGAACGGGAAGAGGGGGAACCAATGAGAGACTAGCTCTAGGTGTTGGGACAGGCACAGGTCACTCTATTTTCCCATCAGGAAGAAGAATCAAGCACAAGCTCAGCCTGCCCCCCAGAACCAGAAGAGGGCCTGAAGCAATCCTGCGCTTTTGCGGCGCTCCCAAAAAAGCGAGTTGAAAAATGGAGCTCAGGGGCACTGCAATTCACAAACCTGCAGAGTTTTAAATGATACCTCTCGTCCACAAATATATTAAGGGAAGGCAACGAAGAGGCTTTGAAAGCAAGGCAGAATTGCAGGAAACAGATTTCAGGAGGTAGATTCGAATCGCCTTGAAAGCACATGAAAAGCGGCAAAACGTGGACAATGATGCCCTTGGCCAACAAGGGCGTATGCGTTTTTTCCTGAATATATTCAGGAAAAAACGCATACGCCCTTTTTGGCCAACCAAGCAACCTGGAAAGGCCAATCAGCGCTCCAAAGAAGTCTCGCTTCCCAGCGGGCAAAAGGGCCATGCGGAAAAAAGTGTCCAAACCAGAAATGCAGGACCGGCCATGGAGAAATGGGAGCCTTGCTACGCTGATGGGTGGGATGTAAATTGCCAACAGGCACTCTGGAGAAGTGTACGGTGTGTTCTGAAACATCTAAAAACACAGCTTGGAGAGCATAGGGCACTTCCACTCATGGGCGTATAAATTGGGAAAACTAAAAATCAGCAAGACACAGGCACCCCAAAGTTTAGGGCTGCTCTGTTGACAAGAACCCCCACTTCATTACACCTTAAATATCCTAGGAAAGAGAAAAATGGATAAAGAAGTTGTGGTCCTCATGTACAATGGAATATCACTCAGCCATGAAATCAACGTCATAAGGCTAGTAGCAGCACGATGAGTGGATATAGGTACCACGATTCTAAGTGAAATAAGTCACACAGAAAAAGACACTTATCCTAAGATATCACTTCTAGAGGGAATGTAAAAACCGCTACACTTGAACTGAATTGCAAAACAGAACAGAGTCCCACGTTTAGGAAACACACTATGGCTGCTGAACAGGAAAGGTGAGGTGGGGTGATGCATAAAACAAGGGTTTCAAATTAGCTCCGATACCGTTCCATAAACCCAATATGTAAGAGACAAGACCTATTCCTTTTTCAGTGAACTGGACTCAACACCCCCTATTCACCGCACAAGAATATATCTGACTAGTAAGAATCTTCAAACCTATGTATTGATATCTCTCTGTAAGTGAGTCAAGGGGGTGTAAAGCGGCATAAACACAGCCGTGAAAAGCAGCTAAACCCCATTATAAAAATAAATTACTTTTCAAAACCCGTGAAACAAAGACAGTGAAAGAGAGAGAAATTCTTACAAAATTCGTTCAGGGGCTGTGATGCAACCTGGATTGACCATATCTAGACCCACAGCTGATTGAGACATAAGGGTGGACACTCTTGGGGCTGAGAGGTTCGGTGAGGTTGGGTGAGCCAAGGCAGACCCTTTCAAGTAATACTGCATGGTACCCATCCCATGGGTCCCAAATCTCCAGGTTCAAGGGCATCTTCCTACGTCGAAAACAGGCATGAGAAACCCAGAAGATGGTACACCGTGTGATCGGGAAAGGTTTCTAAAACGCACCTCATTTCTCATCTCCTTTGCTCGGGTTCGCCATTCCAGCCGATTTACTAGCCATCTCCCTCCTTGGAGAATCAGCACCTTTAACCTCCTGTTCCGTACAGGTTGCAATTTGTCCTGAGGATGAACGGGAAGAGGGGGAACCAATGAGAGACTAGCTCTAGGTGTTGGGACAGGCACAGGTCACTCTATTTTCCCATCAGGAAGAAGAATCAAGCACAAGCTCAGCCTGCCCCCCAGAACCAGAAGAGGGCCTGAAGCAATCCTGCGCTTTTGCGGCCAGCTCCCAAAAAAGCGAGTTGAAAAATGGAGCTCAGGGGCACTGCAATTCACAAACCTGCAGAGTTTTAAATGATACCTCTCGTCCACAAATATATTAAGGGAAGGCAACGAAGAGGCTTTGAAAGCAAGGCAGAATTGCAGGAAACAGATTTCAGGAGGTAGATTCGAATCGCCTTGAAAGCACATGAAAAGCGGCAAAACGTGGACAATGATGCCCTTGGCCAAAAAGGGCGTATGCGTTTTTTCCTGAATATATTCAGGAAAAAACGCATACGCCCTTTTTGGCCAACCAAGCAACCTGGAAAGGCCAATCAGCGCTCCAAAGAAGTCTCGCTTCCCAGCGGGCAAAAGGGCCATGCGGAAAAAAGTGTCCAAACCAGAAATGCAGGACCGGCCATGGAGAAATGGGAGCCTTGCTACGCTGATGGGTGGGATGTAAATTGCCAACAGGCACTCCGGAGAAGTGTACGGTGTGTTCTGAAACATCTAAAAACACAGCTTGGAGAGCATAGGGCACTTCCACTCATGGCCGTATAAATTGGGAAAACTAAAAATCAGCAAGACACAGGCACCCCAAAGTTTAGGGCTGCTCTGTTGACAAGAACCCCCACTTCATTACACCTTAAATATCCTAGGAAAGAGAAAAATGGATAAAGAAGTTGTGGTCCTCATGTACAATGGAATATCACTCAGCCATGAAATCAACGTCATAAGGCTAGTAGCAGCACGATGAGTGGATTTAGGTACGACGATTCTAAGTGAAATAAGTCACACAGAAAAAGACACTTATCATAAGATATCACTTCTAGAGGGAATGTAAAAACCGCTACACTTGAACTGAATTGCAAAACAGAACAGAGTCACACGTTTAGGAAACACACTATGGCTGCTGAACGGGAAAGGTGAGGTGGGGTGATGCATAAAACAAGGGTTTCAAATTAGCTCCGATACCGTTCCATAATCCCAATATGTAAGAGACAAGACCTATTCCTTTTTCAGTGAACTGGACTCAACACCCCCTATTCACCGCACAAGAATATATCTGACTAGTAAGAATCTTCAAACCTATGTATTGATATCTCTCTGTAAGTGAGTCAAGGGGGTGTAAAGCGGCATAAACACAGCCGTGAAAAGCAGCTAAACCCCATTATAAAGATAAATTACTTTTCAAAACCCGTGAAACAAAGACAGTGAAAGCGAGAGAAATTCTTACAAAATTCGTTCAGGGGCTGTGATGCAACCTGGATTGACCATATCTAGACCCACAGCTGATTGAGACATAAGGGTGGACACTCTTGGGGCTGAGAGGTTCGGTGAGGTTGGGTGAGCCAATGCAGACCCTTTCAAGTAATACTGCATGGTACCCATCCCATGGGTCCCAAATCTCCAGGTTCAAGGGCATCTTCCTACGTCGAAAACAGGCATGAGAAACCCAGAAGATGGTACACCGTGTGATCGGGAAAGGTTTCTAAAACGCACCTCATTTCTCATCTCCTTTGCTCGGGTTCGCCATTCCAGCTGATTTACTAGCCATCTCCCTCCTTGGAGAATCAGCACCTTTAACCTCCTGTTCCGTACAGGTTGCAATTTGTCCTGAGGATGAACGGGAAGAGGGGGAACCAATGAGAGACTAGCTCTAGGTGTTGGGACAGGCACAGGTCACTCTATTTTCCCATCAGGAAGAAGAATTAAGCACAAGCTCAGCCTGCCCCCCAGAACCAGAAGAGGGCCTGAAGCAATCCTGCGCTTTTGCGGCCAGCTCCCAAAAAAGCGAGTTGAAAAATGGAGCTCAGGGGCACTGCAATTCACAAACCTGCAGAGTTTTAAATGATACCTCTCGTCCACAAATATATTAAGGGAAGGCAACGAAGAGGCTTTGAAAGCAAGGCACAATTGCAGGAAACAGATTTCAGGAGGTAGATTCGAATCGCCTTGAAAGCACATGAAAAGCGGCAAAACGTGGACAATGATGCCCTTGGCCAAAAAGGGCGTATGCGTTTTTTCCTGAATATATTCAGGAAAAAACGCATACGCCCTTTTTGGCCAACCAAGCAACCTGGAAAGGCCAATCAGCGCTCCAAAGAAGTCTCGCTTCCCAGCGGGCAAAAGGGCCATGCGGAAAAAAGTGTCCAAACCAGAAATGCAGGACCGGCCATGGAGAAATGGGAGCCTTGCTACGCTGATGGGTGGGATGTAAATTGCCAACAGGCACTCTGGAGAAGTGTACGGTGTGTTCTGAAACATCTAAAAACACAGCTTGGAGAGCATAGGGCACTTCCACTCATGGGCGTATAAATTGGGAAAACTAAAAATCAGCAAGACACAGGCACCCCAAAGTTTAGGGCTACTCTGTTGACAAGAACCCCCACTTCATTACACCTTAAATAGCCTAGGAAAGAGAAAAATGGATAAAGAAGTTGTGGTCCTCATGTACAATGGAATATCACTCAGCCATGAAATCAACGTCATAAGGCTAGTAGCAGCACGATGAGTGGATTTAGGTACGACGATTCTAAGTGAAATAAGTCACACAGAAAAAGACACTTATCCTAAGATATCACTTCTAGAGGGAATGTAAAAACCGCTACACTTGAACTGAATTGCAAAACAGAACAGAGTCCCACGTTTAGGAAACACACTATGGCTGCTGAACAGGAAAGGTGAGGTGGGGTGATGCATAAAACAAGGGTTTCAAATTAGCTCCGATACCGTTCCATAAACCCAATATGTAAGAGACAAGACCTATTCCTTTTTCAGTGAACTGGACTCAACACCCCCTATTCACCGCACAAGAATATATCTGACTAGTAAGAATCTTCAAACCTATGTATTGATATCTCTCTGTAAGTGAGTCAAGGGGGTGTAAAGCGGCATAAACACAGCCGTGAAAAGCAGCTAAACCCCATTATAAAGATAAATTACTTTTCAAAACCCGTGAAACAAAGACAGTGAAAGCGAGAGAAATTCTTACAAAATTCGTTCAGGGGCTGTGATGCAACCTGGATTGACCATATCTAGACCCACAGCTGATTGAGACATAAGGGTGGACACTCTTGGGGCTGAGAGGTTCGGTGAGGTTGGGTGAGCCAATGCAGACCCTTTCAAGTAATACTGCATGGTACCCATCCCATGGGTCCCAAATCTCCAGGTTCAAGGGCATCTTCCTACGTCGAAAACAGGCATGAGAAACCCAGAAGATGGTACACCGTGTGATCGGGAAAGGTTTCTAAAACGCACCTCATTTCTCATCTCCTTTGCTCGGGTTCGCCATTCCAGCTGATTTACTAGCCATCTCCCTCCTTGGAGAATCAGCACCTTTAACCTCCTGTTCCGTACAGGTTGCAATTTGTCCTGAGGATGAACGGGAAGAGGGGGAACCAATGAGAGACTAGCTCTAGGTGTTGGGACAGGCACAGGTCACTCTATTTTCCCATCAGGAAGAAGAATTAAGCACAAGCTCAGCCTGCCCCCCAGAACCAGAAGAGGGCCTGAAGCAATCCTGCGCTTTTGCGGCCAGCTCCCAAAAAAGCGAGTTGAAAAATGGAGCTCAGGGGCACTGCAATTCACAAACCTGCAGAGTTTTAAATGATACCTCTCGTCCACAAATATATTAAGGGAAGGCAACGAAGAGGCTTTGAAAGCAAGGCAGAATTGCAGGAAACAGATTTCAGGAGGTAGATTCGAATCGCCTTGAAAGCACATGAAAAGCGGCAAAACGTGGACAATGATGCCCTTGGCCAAAAAGGGCGTATGCGTTTTTTCCTGAATATATTCAGGAAAAAACGCATACGCCCTTTTTGGCCAACCAAGCAACCTGGAAAGGCCAATCAGCGCTCCAAAGAAGTCTCGCTTCCCAGCGGGCAAAAGGGCCATGCGGAAAAAAGTGTCCAAACCAGAAATGCAGGACCGGCCATGGAGAAATGGGAGCCTTGCTACGCTGATGGGTGGGATGTAAATTGCCAACAGGCACTCTGGAGAAGTGTACGGTGTGTTCTGAAACATCTAAAAACACAGCTTGGAGAGCATAGGGCACTTCCACTCATGGGCGTATAAATTGGGAAAACTAAAAATCAGCAAGACACAGGCACCCCAAAGTTTAGGGCTACTCTGTTGACAAGAACCCCCACTTCATTATACCTTAAATATCCTAGGAAAGAGAAAAATGGATAAAGAAGTTGTGGTCCTCATGTACAATGGAATATCACTCAGCCATGAAATCAACGTCATAAGGCTAGTAGCAGCACGATGAGTGGATTTAGGTACGACGATTCTAAGTGAAATAAGTCACACAGAAAAAGACACTTATCCTAAGATATCACTTCTAGAGGGAATGTAAAAACCGCTACACTTGAACTGAATTGCAAAACAGAACAGAGTCCCACGTTTAGGAAACACACTATGGCTGCTGAACAGGAAAGGTGAGGTGGGGTGATGCATAAAACAAGGGTTTCAAATTAGCTCCGATACCGTTCCATAAACCCAATATGTAAGAGACAAGACCTATTCCTTTTTCAGTGAACTGGACTCAACACCCCCTATTCACCGCACAAGAATATATCTGACTAGTAAGAATCTTCAAACCTATGTATTGATATCTCTCTGTAAGTGAGTCAAGGGGGTGTAAAGCGGCATAAACACAGCCGTGAAAAGCAGCTAAACCCCATTATAAAAATAAATTACTTTTCAAAACCCGTGAAACAAAGACAGTGAAAGCGAGAGAAATTCTTACAAAATTCGTTCAGGGGCTGTGATGCAACCTGGATTGACCATATCTAGACCCACAGCTGATTGAGACACAAGGGTGGACACTCTTGGGGCTGAGAGGTTCGGTGAGGTTGGGTGAGCCAAGGCAGACCCTTTCAAGTAATACTGCATGGTACCCATCCCATGGGTCCCAAATCTCCAGGTTCAAGGGCATCTTCCTACGTCGAAAACAGGCATGAGAAACCCAGAAGATGGTACACCATGTGATCGGGAAAGGTTTCTAAAACGCACTTCATTTCTCATCTCCTTTGCTCGGGTTCGCCATTCCAGCCGATTTAATAGCCATCTCCCTCCTTGGAGAATCAGCACCTTTAACCTCCTGTTCCGTACAGGTTGCAATTTGTCCTGAGGATGAACGGGAAGAGGGGGAACCAATGAGAGACTAGCTCTAGGTGTTGGGACAGGCACAGGTCACTCTATTTTCCCATCAGGAAGAAGAATCAAGCACAAGCTCAGCCTGCCCCCCAGAACCAGAAGAGGGCCTGAAGCAATCCTGCGCTTTTGCGGCCAGCTCCCAAAAAAGCGAGTTGAAAAATGGAGCTCAGGGGCACTGCAATTCACAAACCTGCAGAGTTTTAAATGGTACCTCTCGTCCACAAATATATTAAGGGAAGGCAACGAAGAGGCTTTGAAAGCAAGGCAGAATTGCAGGAAACAGATTTCAGGAGGTAGATTCGAATCGCCTTGAAAGCACATGAAAAGCGGCAAAACGTGGACAATGATGCCCTTGGCCAACAAGGGCGTATGCGTTTTTTCCTGAATATATTCAGGAAAAAACGCATACGCCCTTTTTGGCCAACCAAGCAACCTGGAAAGGCCAATCAGCGCTCCAAAGAAGTCTCGCTTCCCAGCGGGCAAAAGGGCCATGCGGAAAAAAGTGTCCAAACCAGAAATGCAGGACCGGCCATGGAGAAATGGGAGCCTTGCTACGCTGATGGGTGGGATGTAAATTGCCAACAGGCACTCTGGAGAAGTGTACGGTGTGTTCTGAAACATCTAAAAACACAGCTTGGAGAGCATAGGGCACTTCCACTCATGGGCGTATAAATTGGGAAAACTAAAAATCAGCAAGACACAGGCACCCCAAAGTTTAGGGCTGCTCTGTTGACAAGAACCCCCACTTCATTACACCTTAAATATCCTAGGAAAGAGAAAAATGGATAAAGAAGTTGTGGTCCTCATGTACAATGGAATATCACTCAGCCATGAAATCAACGTCATAAGGCTAGTAGCAGCACGATGAGTGGATTTAGGTACGACGATTCTAAGTGAAATAATTCACACAGAAAAAGACACTTATCCTAAGATATCACTTCTAGAGGGAATGTAAAAACCGCTACACTTGAACTGAATTGCAAAACAGAACAGAGTCCCACGTTTAGGAAACACACTATGGCTGCTGAACAGGAAAGGTGAGGTGGGGTGATGCATAAAACAAGGGTTTCAAATTAGCTCCGATACCGTTCCATAAACCCAATATGTAAGAGACAAGACCTATTCCTTTTTCAGTGAACTGGACTCAACACCCCCTATTCACCGCACAAGAATATATCTGACTAGTAAGAATCTTCAAACCTATGTATTGATATCTCTCTGTAAGTGAGTCAAGGGGGTGTAAAGCGGCATAAACACAGCCGTGAAAAGCAGCTAAACCCCATTATAAAAATAAATTACTTTTCAAAACCCGTGAAACAAAGACAGTGAAAGAGAGAGAAATTCTTACAAAATTCGTTCAGGGGCTGTGATGCAACCTGGATTGACCATATCTAGACCCACAGCTGATTGAGACATAAGGGTGGACACTCTTGGGGCTGAGAGGTTCGGTGAGGTTGGGTGAGCCAAGGCAGACCCTTTCAAGTAATACTGCATGGTACCCATCCCATGGGTCCCAAATCTCCAGGTTCAAGGGCATCTTCCTACGTCGAAAACAGGCATGAGAAACCCAGAAGATGGTACACCGTGTGATCGGGAAAGGTTTCTAAAACGCACCTCATTTCTCATCTCCTTTGCTCGGGTTCGCCATTCCAGCCGATTTACTAGCCATCTCCCTCCTTGGAGAATCAGCACCTTTAACCTCCTGTTCCGTACAGGTTGCAATTTGTCCTGAGGATGAACGGGAAGAGGGGGAACCAATGAGAGACTAGCTCTAGGTGTTGGGACAGGCAGAGGTCACTCTATTTTCCCATCAGGAAGAAGAATCAAGCACAAGCTCAGCCTGCCCCCCAGAACCAGAAGAGGGCCTGAAGCAATCCTGCGCTTTTGCGGCCAGCTCCCAAAAAAGCGAGTTGAAAAATGGAGCTCAGGGGCACTGCAATTCACAAACCTGCAGAGTTTTAAATGATACCTCTCGTCCACAAATATATTAAGGGAAGGCAACGAAGAGGCTTTGAAAGCAAGGCAGAATTGCAGGAAACAGATTTCAGGAGGTAGATTCGAATCGCCTTGAAAGCACATGAAAAGCGGCAAAACGTGGACAATGATGCCCTTGGCCAAAAAGGGCGTATGCGTTTTTTCCTGAATATATTCAGGAAAAAACGCATACGCCCTTTTTGGCCAACCAAGCAACCTGGAAAGGCCAATCAGCGCTCCAAAGAAGTCTCGCTTCCCAGCGGGCAAAAGGGCCATGCAGAAAAAAGTGTCCAAACCAGAAATGCAGGACCGGCCATGGAGAAATGGGAGCCTTGCTACGCTGATGGGTGGGATGTAAATTGCCAACAGGCACTCCGGAGAAGTGTACGGTGTGTTCTGAAACATCTAAAAACACAGCTTGGAGAGCATAGGGCACTTCCACTCATGGCCGTATAAATTGGGAAAACTAAAAATCAGCAAGACACAGGCACCCCAAAGTTTAGGGCTGCTCTGTTGACAAGAACCCCCACTTCATTACACCTTAAATATCCTAGGAAAGAGAAAAATGGATAAAGAAGTTGTGGTCCTCATGTACAATGGAATATCACTCAGCCATGAAATCAACGTCATAAGGCTAGTAGCAGCATGATGAGTGGATTTAGGTACGACGATTCTAAGTGAAATAAGTCACACAGAAAAAGACACTTATCATAAGATATCACTTCTAGAGGGAATGTAAAAACCGCTACACTTGAACTGAATTGCAAAACAGAACAGAGTCACACGTTTAGGAAACACACTATGGCTGCTGAACGGGAAAGGTGAGGTGGGGTGATGCATAAAACAAGGGTTTCAAATTAGCTCCGATACCGTTCCATAATCCCAATATGTAAGAGACAAGACCTATTCCTTTTTCAGTGAACTGGACTCAACACCCCCTATTCACCGCACAAGAATATATCTGACTAGTAAGAATCTTCAAACCTATGTATTGATATCTCTCTGTAAGTGAGTCAAGGGGGTGTAAAGCGGCATAAACACAGCCGTGAAAAGCAGCTAAACCCCATTATAAAGATAAATTACTTTTCAAAACCCGTGAAACAAAGACAGTGAAAGCGAGAGAAATTCTTACAAAATTCGTTCAGGGGCTGTGATGCAACCTGGATTGACCATATCTAGACCCACAGCTGATTGAGACATAAGGGTGGACACTCTTGGGGCTGAGAGGTTCGGTGAGGTTGGGTGAGCCAATGCAGACCCTTTCAAGTAATACTGCATGGTACCCATCCCATGGGTCCCAAATCTCCAGGTTCAAGGGCATCTTCCTACGTCGAAAACAGGCATGAGAAACCCAGAAGATGGTACACCGTGTGATCGGGAAAGGTTTCTAAAACGCACCTCATTTCTCATCTCCTTTGCTCGGGTTCGCCATTCCAGCTGATTTACTAGCCATCTCCCTCCTTGGAGAATCAGCACCTTTAACCTCCTGTTCCGTACAGGTTGCAATTTGTCCTGAGGATGAACGGGAAGAGGGGGAACCAATGAGAGACTAGCTCTAGGTGTTGGGACAGGCACAGGTCACTCTATTTTCCCATCAGGAAGAAGAATTAAGCACAAGCTCAGCCTGCCCCCCAGAACCAGAAGAGGGCCTGAAGCAATCCTGCGCTTTTGCGGCCAGCTCCCAAAAAAGCGAGTTGAAAAATGGAGCTCAGGGGCACTGCAATTCACAAACCTGCAGAGTTTTAAATGATACCTCTCGTCCACAAATATATTAAGGGAAGGCAACGAAGAGGCTTTGAAAGCAAGGCAGAATTGCAGGAAACAGATTTCAGGAGGTAGATTCGAATCGCCTTGAAAGCACATGAAAAGCGGCAAAACGTGGACAATGATGCCCTTGGCCAACAAGGGCGTATGCGTTTTTTCCTGAATATATTCAGGAAAAAACGCATACGCCCTTTTTGGCCAACCAAGCAACCTGGAAAGGCCAATCAGCGCTCCAAAGAAGTCTCGCTTCCCAGCGGGCAAAAGGGCCATGCGGAAAAAAGTGTCCAAACCAGAAATGCAGGACCGGCCATGGAGAAAGGGGAGCCTTGCTACGCTGATGGGTGGGATGTAAATTGCCAACAGGCACTCTGGAGAAGTGTACGGTGTGTTCTGAAACATCTAAAAACACAGCTTGGAGAGCATAGGGCACTTCCACTCATGGGCGTATAAATTGGGAAAACTAAAAATCAGCAAGACACAGGCACCCCAAAGTTTAGGGCTGCTCTGTTGACAAGAACCCCCACTTCATTACACCTTAAATATCCTAGGAAAGAGAAAAATGGATAAAGAAGTTGTGGTCCTCATGTACAATGGAATATCACTCAGCCATGAAATCAACGTCATAAGGCTAGTAGCAGCACGATGAGTGGATTTAGGTACGACGATTCTAAGTGAAATAATTCACACAGAAAAAGACACTTATCCTAAGATATCACTTCTAGAGGGAATGTAAAAACCGCTACACTTGAACTGAATTGCAAAACAGAACAGAGTCCCACGTTTAGGAAACACACTATGGCTGCTGAACAGGAAAGGTGAGGTGGGGTGATGCATAAAACAAGGGTTTCAAATTAGCTCCGATACCGTTCCATAAACCCAATATGTAAGAGACAAGACCTATTCCTTTTTCAGTGAACTGGACTCAACACCCCCTATTCACCGCACAAGAATATATCTGACTAGTAAGAATCTTCAAACCTATGTATTGATATCTCTCTGTAAGTGAGTCAAGGGGGTGTAAAGCGGCATAAACACAGCCGTGAAAAGCAGCTAAACCCCATTATAAAAATAAATTACTTTTCAAAACCCGTGAAACAAAGACAGTGAAAGAGAGAGAAATTCTTACAAAATTCGTTCAGGGGCTGTGATGCAACCTGGATTGACCATATCTAGACCCACAGCTGATTGAGACATAAGGGTGGACACTCTTGGGGCTGAGAGGTTCGGTGAGGTTGGGTGAGCCAAGGCAGACCCTTTCAAGTAATACTGCATGGTACCCATCCCATGGGTCCCAAATCTCCAGGTTCAAGGGCATCTTCCTACGTCGAAAACAGGCATGAGAAACCCAGAAGATGGTACACCGTGTGATCGGGAAAGGTTTCTAAAACGCACCTCATTTCTCATCTCCTTTGCTCGGGTTCGCCATTCCAGCCGATTTACTAGCCATCTCCCTCCTTGGAGAATCAGCACCTTTAACCTCCTGTTCCGTACAGGTTGCAATTTGTCCTGAGGATGAACGGGAAGAGGGGGAACCAATGAGAGACTAGCTCTAGGTGTTGGGACAGGCAGAGGTCACTCTATTTTCCCATCAGGAAGAAGAATCAAGCACAAGCTCAGCCTGCCCCCCAGAACCAGAAGAGGGCCTGAAGCAATCCTGCGCTTTTGCGGCCAGCTCCCAAAAAAGCGAGTTGAAAAATGGAGCTCAGGGGCACTGCAATTCACAAACCTGCAGAGTTTTAAATGATACCTCTCGTCCACAAATATATTAAGGGAAGGCAACGAAGAGGCTTTGAAAGCAAGGCAGAATTGCAGGAAACAGATTTCAGGAGGTAGATTCGAATCGCCTTGAAAGCACATGAAAAGCGGCAAAACGTGGACAATGATGCCCTTGGCCAAAAAGGGCGTATGCGTTTTTTCCTGAATATATTCAGGAAAAAACGCATACGCCCTTTTTGGCCAACCAAGCAACCTGGAAAGGCCAATCAGCGCTCCAAAGAAGTCTCGCTTCCCAGCGGGCAAAAGGGCCATGCAGAAAAAAGTGTCCAAACCAGAAATGCAGGACCGGCCATGGAGAAATGGGAGCCTTGCTACGCTGATGGGTGGGATGTAAATTGCCAACAGGCACTCCGGAGAAGTGTACGGTGTGTTCTGAAACATCTAAAAACACAGCTTGGAGAGCATAGGGCACTTCCACTCATGGCCGTATAAATTGGGAAAACTAAAAATCAGCAAGACACAGGCACCCCAAAGTTTAGGGCTGCTCTGTTGACAAGAACCCCCACTTCATTACACCTTAAATATCCTAGGAAAGAGAAAAATGGATAAAGAAGTTGTGGTCCTCATGTACAATGGAATATCACTCAGCCATGAAATCAACGTCATAAGGCTAGTAGCAGCATGATGAGTGGATTTAGGTACGACGATTCTAAGTGAAATAAGTCACACAGAAAAAGACACTTATCATAAGATATCACTTCTAGAGGGAATGTAAAAACCGCTACACTTGAACTGAATTGCAAAACAGAACAGAGTCACACGTTTAGGAAACACACTATGGCTGCTGAACGGGAAAGGTGAGGTGGGGTGATGCATAAAACAAGGGTTTCAAATTAGCTCCGATACCGTTCCATAATCCCAATATGTAAGAGACAAGACCTATTCCTTTTTCAGTGAACTGGACTCAACACCCCCTATTCACCGCACAAGAATATATCTGACTAGTAAGAATCTTCAAACCTATGTATTGATATCTCTCTGTAAGTGAGTCAAGGGGGTGTAAAGCGGCATAAACACAGCCGTGAAAAGCAGCTAAACCCCATTATAAAGATAAATTACTTTTCAAAACCCGTGAAACAAAGACAGTGAAAGCGAGAGAAATTCTTACAAAATTCGTTCAGGGGCTGTGATGCAACCTGGATTGACCATATCTAGACCCACAGCTGATTGAGACATAAGGGTGGACACTCTTGGGGCTGAGAGGTTCGGTGAGGTTGGGTGAGCCAATGCAGACCCTTTCAAGTAATACTGCATGGTACCCATCCCATGGGTCCCAAATCTCCAGGTTCAAGGGCATCTTCCTACGTCGAAAACAGGCATGAGAAACCCAGAAGATGGTACACCGTGTGATCGGGAAAGGTTTCTAAAACGCACCTCATTTCTCATCTCCTTTGCTCGGGTTCGCCATTCCAGCTGATTTACTAGCCATCTCCCTCCTTGGAGAATCAGCACCTTTAACCTCCTGTTCCGTACAGGTTGCAATTTGTCCTGAGGATGAACGGGAAGAGGGGGAACCAATGAGAGACTAGCTCTAGGTGTTGGGACAGGCACAGGTCACTCTATTTTCCCATCAGGAAGAAGAATTAAGCACAAGCTCAGCCTGCCCCCCAGAACCAGAAGAGGGCCTGAAGCAATCCTGCGCTTTTGCGGCCAGCTCCCAAAAAAGCGAGTTGAAAAATGGAGCTCAGGGCACTGCAATTCACAAACCTGCAGAGTTTTAAATGATACCTCTCGTCCACAAATATATTAAGGGAAGGCAACGAAGAGGCTTTGAAAGCAAGGCAGAATTGCAGGAAACAGATTTCAGGAGGTAGATTCGAATCGCCTTGAAAGCACATGAAAAGCGGCAAAACGTGGACAATGATTCCCTTGGCCAAAAAGGGCGTATGCGTTTTTTCCTGAATATATTCAGGAAAAAACGCATACGCCCTTTTTGGCCAACCAAGCAACCTGGAAAGGCCAATCAGCGCTCCAAAGAAGTCTCGCTTCCCAGCGGGCAAAAGGGCCATGCGGAAAAAAGTGTCCAAACCAGAAATGCAGGACCGGCCATGGAGAAAAGGGGAGCCTTGCTACGCTGATGGGTGGGATGTAAATTGCCAACAGGCACTCCGGAGAAGTGTACGGTGTGTTCTGAAACATCTAAAAAACACAGCTTGGAGAGCATAGGGCACTTCCACTCATGGGCGTATAAATTGGGAAAAGTAAAAATCAGCAAGACACAGGCACCCCAAAGTTTAGGGCTGCTCTGTTGACAAGAACCCCCACTTCATTACACCTTAAATATCCTAGGAAAGAGAAGAATGGATAAAGAAGTTGTGGTCCTCATGTACAATGGAATATCACTCAGCCATGAAATCAACGTCATAAGGCTAGTAGCAGCACGATGAGTGGATTTAGGTACGACGATTCTAAGTGAAATAAGTCACACAGAAAAAGACACTTATCCTAAGATATCACTTCTAGAGGGAATGTAAAAACCGCTACACTTGAACTGAATTGCAAAACAGAACAGAGTCCCACGTTTAGGAAACACACTATGGCTGCTGAACAGGAAAGGTGAGGTGGGGTGATGCATAAAACAAGGGTTTCAAATTAGCTCCGATACCGTTCCATAAACCCAATATGTAAGAGACAAGACCTATTCCTTTTTCAGTGAACTGGACTCAACACCCCCTATTCACCGCACAAGAATATATCTGACTAGTAAGAATCTTCAAACCTATGTATTGATATCTCTCTGTAAGTGAGTCAAGGGGGTGTAAAGCGGCATAAAGACAGCCGTGAAAAGCAGCTAAACCCCATTATAAAAATAAATTACTTTTCAAAACCCGTGAAACAAAGACAGTGAAAGAGAGAGAAATTCTTACAAAATTCGTTCAGGGGCTGTGATGCAACCTGGATTGACCATATCTAGACCCACAACTGATTGAGACATAAGGGTAGACACTCTTGGGGCTGAGAGGTTCGGTGAGGTTGGGTGAGCCAAGGCAGACCCTTTCAAGTAATACTGCATGGTACCCATCCCATGGGTCCCAAATCTCCAGGTTCAAGGGCATCTTCCTACGTCGAAAACAGGCATGAGAAACCCAGAAGATGGTACACCGTGTGATCGGGAAAGGTTTCTAAAACGCACCTCATTTCTCATCTCCTTTGCTCGGGTTCACCATTCCAGCCGATTTACTAGCCATCTCCCTCCTTGGAGAATCAGCACCTTTAACCTCCTGTTCCGTACAGGTTGCAATTTGTCCTGAGGATGAACGGGAAGAGGGGGAACCAATGAGAGACTAGCTCTAGGTGTTGGGACAGGCACAGGTCACTCTATTTTCCCATCAGGAAGAAGAATCAAGCACAAGCTCAGCCTGCCCCCCAGAACCAGAAGAGGGCCTGAAGCAATCCTGCGCTTTTGCGGCCAGCTCCCAAAAAAGCGAGTTGAAAAATGGAGCTCAGGGGCACTGCAATTCACAAACCTGCAGAGTTTTAAATGATACCTCTCGTCCACAAATATATTAAGGGAAGGCAACGAAGAGGCTTTGAAAGCAAGGCAGAATTGCAGGAAACAGATTTCAGGAGGTAGATTCGAATCGCCTTGAAAGCACATGAAAAGCGGCAAAACGTGGACAATGATGCCCTTGGCCAAAAAGGGCGTATGCGTTTTTTCCTGAATATATTCAGGAAAAAACGCATACGCCCTTTTTGGCCAACCAAGCAACCTGGAAAGGCCAATCAGCGCTCCAAAGAAGTCTCGCTTCCCAGCGGGCAAAAGGGCCATGGGGAAAAAAGTGTCCAAACCAGAAATGCAGGACCGGCCATGGAGAAATGGGAGCCTTGCTACGCTGATGGGTGGGATGTAAATTGCCAACAGGCACTCCGGAGAAGTGTACGGTGTGTTCTGAAACATCTAAAAACACAGCTTGGAGAGCATAGGGCACTTCCACTCATGGGCGTATAAATTGGGAAAACTAAAAATCAGCAAGACACAGGCACCCCAAAGTTTAGGGCTGCTCTGTTGACAAGAACCCCCACTTCATTACACCTTAAATATCCTAGGAAAGAGAAAAATGGATAAAGAAGTTGTGGTCCTCATGTACAATGGAATATCACTCAGCCATGAAATCAACGTCATAAGGCTAGTAGCAGCACGATGAGTGGATTTAGGTACGACGATTCTAAGTGAAATAAGTCACACAGAAAAAGACACTTATCATAAGATATCACTTAGAGAGGGAATGTAAAAACCGCTACACTTGAACTGAATTGCAAAACAGAACAGAGTCACACGTTTAGGAAACACACTATGGCTGCTGAACGGGAAAGGTGAGGTGGGGTGATGCATAAAACAAGGGTTTCAAATTAGCTCCGATACCGTTCCATAATCCGAATATGTAAGAGACAAGACCTATTCCTTTTTCAGTGAACTGGACTCAACACCCCCTATTCACCGCACAAGAATATATCTGACTAGTAAGAATCTTCAAACCTATGTATTGATATCTCTCTGTAAGTGAGTCAAGGGGGTGTAAAGCGGCATAAACACAGCCGTGAAAAGCAGCTAAACCCCATTATAAAAATAAATTACTTTTCAAAACCCGTGAAACAAAGACAGTGAAAGCGAGAGAAATTCTTACAAAATTCGTTCAGGGGCTGTGATGCAACCTGGATTGACCATATCTAGACCCACAGCTGATTGAGACATAAGGGTGGACACTCTTGGGGCTGAGAGGTTCGGTGAGGTTGGGTGAGCCAACGCAGACCCTTTCAAGTAATACTGCATGGTACCCATCCCATGGGTCCCAAATCTCCAGGTTCAAGGGCATCTTCCTACGCCGAAAACAGGCATGAGAAACCCAGAAGATGGTACACCGTGTGATCGGGAAAGGTTTCTAAAACGCACCTCATTTCTCATCTCCTTTGCTCGGGTTCGCCATTCCAGCCGATTTACTAGCCATCTCCCTCCTTGGAGAATCAGCACCTTTAACCTCCTGTTCCGTACAGGTTGCAATTTGTCCTGAGGATGAACGGGAAGAGGGGGAACCAATGAGAGACTAGCTCTAGGTGTTGGGACAGGCACAGGTCACTCTATTTTCCCATCAGGAAGAAGAATCAAGCACAAGCTCAGCCTGCCCCCCAGAACCAGAAGAGGGCCTGAAGCAATCCTGCGCTTTTGCGGCCAGCTCCCAAAAAAGCAAGTTGAAAAATGGAGCTCAGGGGCACTGCAATTCACAAACCTGCAGAGTTTTAAATGATACCTCTCGTCCACAAATATATTAAGGGAAGGCAACGAAGAGGCTTTGAAAGCAAGGCAGAATTGCAGGAAACAGATTTCAGGAGGTAGATTCGAATCGCCTTGAAAGCACATGAAAAGCGGCAAAACGTGGACAATGATGCCCTTGGCCAAATAGGGCGTTTGCGTTTTTTCCTGAATATATTCAGGAAAAAACGCATACGCCCTTTTTGGCCAACCAAGCAACCTGGAAAGGCCAATCAGCGCTCCAAAGAAGTCTCGCTTCCCAGCGGGCAAAAGGGCCATGCGGAAAAAAGTGTCCAAACCAGAAATGCAGGACCGGCCATGGAGAAATGGGAGCCTTGCTACGCTGATGGGTGGGATGTAAATTGCCAACAGGCACTCCGGAGAAGTGTATGGTGTGTTCTGAAACATCTAAAAACACAGCTTGGAGAGCATAGGGCACTTCCACTCATGGCCGTATAAATTGGGAAAACTAAAAATCAGCAAGACACAGGCACCCCAAAGTTTAGGGCTGCTCTGTTGACAAGAACCCCCACTTCATTACACCTTAAATATCCTAGGAAAGAGAAAAATGGATAAAGAAGTTGTGGTCCTCATGTACAATGGAATATCACTCAGCCATGAAATCAACGTCATAAGGCTAGTAGCAGCACGATGAGTGGATTTAGGTACGACGATTCTAAGTGAAATAAGTCACACAGAAAAAGACACTTATCATAAGATATCACTTCGAGAGGGAATGTAAAAACCGCTACACTTGAACTGAATTGCAAAACAGAACACAGTCACACGTTTAGGAAACACACTATGGCTGCTGAACGGGAAAGGTGAGGTGGGGTGATGCATAAAACAAGGGTTTCAAATTAGCTCCGATACCGTTCCATAATCCCAATATGTAAGAGACAAGACCTATTCCTTTTTCAGTGAACTGGACTCAACACCCCCTATTCACCGCACAAGAATATATCTGACTAGTAAGAATCTTCAAACCTATGTATTGATATCTCTCTGTAAGTGAGTCAAGGGGGTGTAAAGCGGCATAAATACAGCCGTGAAAAGCAGCTAAACCCCATTATAAAGATAAATTACTTTTCAAAACCCGTGAAACAAAGACAGTGAAAGCGAGAGAAATTCTTACAAAATTCGTTCAGGGGCTGTGATGCAACCTGGATTGACCATATCTAGACCCACAGCTGATTGAGACATAAGGGTGGACACTCTTGGGGCTGAGAGGTTCGGTGAGGTTGGGTGAGCCAATGCAGACCCTTTCAAGTAATACTGCATGGTACCCATCCCATGGGTCCCAAATCTCCAGGTTCAAGGGCATCTTCCTACGTCGAAAACAGGCATGAGAAACCCAGAAGATGGTACACCGTGTGATCGGGAAAGGTTTCTAAAACGCACCTCATTTCTCATCTCCTTTGCTCGGGTTCGCCATTCCAGCTGATTTACTAGCCATCTCCCTCCTTGGAGAATCAGCACCTTTAACCTCCTGTTCCGTACAGGTTGCAATTTGTCCTGAGGATGAACGGGAAGAGGGGGAACCAATGAGAGACTAGCTCTAGGTGTTGGGACAGGCACAGGTCACTCTATTTTCCCATCAGGAAGAAGAATTAAGCACAAGCTCAGCCTGCCCCCCAGAACCAGAAGAGGGCCTGAAGCAATCCTGCGCTTTTGCGGCCAGCTCCCAAAAAAGCGAGTTGAAAAATGGAGCTCAGGGGCACTGCAATTCACAAACCTGCAGAGTTTTAAATGATACCTCTCGTCCACAAATATATTAAGGGAAGGCAACGAAGAGGCTTTGAAAGCAAGGCAGAATTGCAGGAAACAGATTTCAGGAGGTAGATTCGAATCGCCTTGAAAGCACGTGAAAAGCGGCAAAACGTGGACAATGATGCCCTTGGCCAAAAAGGGCGTATGCGTTTTTTCCTGAATATATTCAGGAAAAAACGCATACGCCCTTTTTGGCCAACCAAGCAACCTGGAAAGGCCAATCAGCGCTCCAAAGAAGTCTCGCTTCCCAGCGGGCAAAAGGGCCATGCGGAAAAAAGTGTCCAAACCAGAAATGCAGGACCGGCCATGGAGAAATGGGAGCCTTGCTACGCTGATGGGTGGGATGTAAATTGCCAACAGGCACTCCGGAGAAGTGTACGGTGTGTTCTGAAACATCTAAAAAACACAGCTTGGAGAGCATAGGGCACTTCCACTCATGGGCGTATAAATTGGGAAAAGTAAAAATCAGCAAGACACAGGCACCCCAAAGTTTAGGTCTGCTCTGTTGACAAGAACCCCCACTTCATTACACCTTAAATATCCTAGGAAAGAGAAAAATGGATAAAGAAGTTGTGGTCCTCATGTACAATGGAATATCACTCAGCCATGAAATCAACGTCATAAGGCTAGTAGCAGCACGATGAGTGGATTTAGGTACGACGATTCTAAGTGAAATAAGTCACACAGAAAAAGACACTTATCCTAAGATATCACTTCTAAAGGGAATGTAAAAACCGCTACACTTGAACTGAATTGCAAAACAGAACAGAGTCCCACGTTTAGGAAACACACTATGGCTGCTGAACAGGAAAGGTGAGGTGGGGTGATGCATAAAACAAGGGTTTCAAATTAGCTCCGATACCGTTCCATAAACCCAATATGTAAGAGACAAGACCTATTCCTTTTTCAGTGAACTGGACTCAACACCCCCTATTCACCGCACAAGAATATATCTGACTAGTAAGAATCTTCAAACCTATGTATTGATATCTCTCTGTAAGTGAGTCAAGGGGGTGTAAAGCGGCATAAAGACAGCCGTGAAAAGCAGCTAAACCCCATTATAAAAATAAATTACTTTTCAAAACCCGTGAAACAAAGACAGTGAAAGAGAGAGAAATTCTTACAAAATTCGTTCAGGGGCTGTGATGCAACCTGGATTGACCATATCTAGACCCACAACTGATTGAGACATAAGGGTGGACACTCCTGGGGCTGAGAGGTTCGGTGAGGTTGGGTGAGCCAAGGCAGACCCTTTCAAGTAATACTGCATGGTACCCATCCCATGGGTCCCAAATCTCCAGGTTCAAGGGCATCTTCCTACGTCGAAAACAGGCATGAGAAACCCAGAAGATGGTACACCGTGTGATCGGGAAAGGTTTCTAAAACGCACCTCATTTCTCATCTCCTTTGCTCGGGTTCACCATTCCAGCCGATTTACTAGCCATCTCCCTCCTTGGAGAATCAGCACCTTTAACCTCCTGTTCCGTACAGGTTGCAATTTGTCCTGAGGATGAACGGGAAGAGGGGGAACCAATGAGAGACTAGCTCTAGGTGTTGGGACAGGCACAGGTCACTCTATTTTCCCATCAGGAAGAAGAATCAAGCACAAGCTCAGCCTGCCCCCCAGAACCAGAAGAGGGCCTGAAGCAATCCTGCACTTTTGCGGCCAGCTCCCAAAAAAGCGAGTTGAAAAATGGAGCTCAGGGGCACTGCAATTCACAAACCTGCAGAGTTTTAAATGATACCTCTCGTCCACAAATATATTAAGGGAAGGCAACGAAGAGGCTTTGAAAGCAAGGCAGAATTGCAGGAAACAGATTTCAGGAGGTAGATTCGAATCGCCTTGAAAGCACATGAAAAGCGGCAAAACGTGGACAATGATGCCCTTGGCCAAAACGGGCGTATGCGTTTTTTCCTGAATATATTCAGGAAAAAACGCATACGCCCTTTTTGGCCAACCAAGCAACCTGGAAAGGCCAATCAGCGCTCCAAAGAAGTCTCGCTTCCCAGCGGGCAAAAGGGCCATGGGGAAAAAAGTGTCCAAACCAGAAATGCAGGACCGGCCATGGAGAAATGGGAGCCTTGCTACGCTGATGGGTGGGATGTAAATTGCCAACAGGCACTCCGGAGAAGTGTACGGTGTGTTCTGAAACATCTAAAAACACAGCTTGGAGAGCATAGGGCACTTCCACTCATGGGCGTATAAATTGGGAAAACTAAAAATCAGCAAGACACAGGCACCCCAAAGTTTAGGGCTGCTCTGTTGACAAGAACCCCCACTTCATTACACCTTAAATATCCTAGGAAAGAGAAAAATGGATAAAGAAGTTGTGGTCCTCATGTACAATGGAATATCACTCAGCCATGAAATCAACGTCATAAGGCTAGTAGCAGCACGATGAGTGGATTTAGGTACGACGATTCTAAGTGAAATAAGTCACACAGAAAAAGACACTTATCATAAGATATCACTTAGAGAGGGAATGTAAAAACCGCTACACTTGAACTGAATTGCAAAACAGAACAGAGTCACACGTTTAGGAAACACACTATGGCTGCTGAACGGGAAAGGTGAGGTGGGGTGATGCATAAAACAAGGGTTTCAAATTAGCTCCGATACCGTTCCATAATCCCAATATGTAAGAGACAAGACCTATTCCTTTTTCAGTGAACTGGACTCAACACCCCCTATTCACCGCACAAGAATATATCTGACTAGTAAGAATCTTCAAACCTATGTATTGATATCTCTCTGTAAGTGAGTCAAGGGGGTGTAAAGCGGCATAAACACAGCCGTGAAAAGCAGCTAAACCCCATTATAAAGATAAATTACTTTTCAAAACCCGTGAAACAAAGACAGTGAAAGCGAGAGAAATTCTTACAAAATTCGTTCAGGGGCTGTGATGCAACCTGGATTGACCATATCTAGACCCACAGCTGATTGAGACATAAGGGTGGACACTCTTGGGGCTGAGAGGTTCGGTGAGGTTGGGTGAGCCAACGCAGACCCTTTCAAGTAATACTGCATGGTACCCATCCCATGGGTCCCAAATCTCCAGGTTCAAGGGCATCTTCCTACGCCGAAAACAGGCATGAGAAACCCAGAAGATGGTACACCGTGTGATCGGGAAAGGTTTCTAAAAACGCACCTCATTTCTCATCTCCTTTGCTCGGTTCGCCATTCCAGCCGATTTACTAGCCATCTCCCTCCTTGGAGAATCAGCACCTTTAACCTCCTGTTCCGTACAGGTTGCAATTTGTCCTGAGGATGAACGGAAGAGGGGGAACCAATGAGAGACTAGCTCTAGGTGTTGGGACAGGCACAGGTCACTCTATTTTCCCATCAGGAAGAAGAATCAAGCACAAGCTCAGCTGCCCCCCAGAACCAGAAGAGGGCCTGAAGCAATCCTGCGCTTTTGCGGCCAGCTCCCAAAAAAGCAAGTTGAAAAATGGAGCTCAGGGGCACTGCAATTCACAAACCTGCAGAGTTTTAAATGATACCTCTCGTCCACAAATATATTAAGGGAAGGCAACGAAGAGGCTTTGAAAGCAAGGCAGAATTGCAGGAAACAGATTTCAGGAGGTAGATTCGAATCGCCTTGAAAGCACATGAAAAGCGGCAAAACGTGGACAATGATGCCTTGGCCAAATAGGGCGTTTGCGTTTTTTCCTGAATATATTCAGGAAAAAACGCATACGCCCTTTTTGGCCAACCAAGCAACCTGGAAAGGCCAATCAGCGCTCCAAAGAAGTCTCGCTTCCCAGCGGGCAAAAGGGCCATGGGGAAAAAAGTGTCCAAACCATAATGCAGGACCGGCCATGAGAAAGGGGAGCCTTGCTACGCTGATGGGTGGGATGTAAATTGCCAACAGGCACTCCGGAGAAGTGTACGGTGTGTTCTGAAACATCTAAAAACACAGCTTGGAGAGCATAGGGCACTTCCACTCATGGCCGTATAAATTGGGAAAACTAAAAATCAGCAAGACACAGGGCACCCCAAAAGTTTAGGGCTGCTCTGTGGACAAGAACCCCCACTTCATTACACCTTAAATATCCTAGGAAAGAGAAAAATGGATAAAGAAGTTGTGGTCCTCATGTACAATGGAATATCACTCAGCCATGAAATCAACGTCATAAGGCTAGTAGCAGCACGATGAGTGGATTTAGGTACGACGATTCTAAGTGAAATAAGTCACACAGAAAAGACACTTATCATAAGATATCACTTCTAGAGGGAATGTAAAAACCGCTACACTTGAACTGAATTGCAAAACCGAACAGAGTCCCACGTTTAGGAAACACACTATGGCTGCTGAACGGAAAGGTGAGGTGGGGTGATGCATAAAACAAGGGTTTCAAATTAGCTCGATACCGTTCCATAAACCCAATATGTAAGAGACAAGACCTATTCCTTTTTCAGTGAACTGGACTCAACACCCCCTATTCACCGCACAAGAATATATCTGACTAGTAAGAATCTTCAAACCTATGTATTGATATCTCTCCTGTAAGTGAGTCAAGGGGGTGTAAAGCGGCATAAACACAGCCGTGAAAAGCAGCTAAACCCCATTATAAAAATAAATTACTTTTCAAAACCCGTGAAACAAAGACAGTGAAAGAGAGAGAAATTCTTACAAAATTCGTTCAGGGGCTGTGATGCAACCTGGATTGACCATATCTAGACCCACAGCTGATTGAGACATAAGGGTGGACACTCTTGGGGCTGCGAGGTTCGGTGAGGTTGGTGAGCCAACGCAGACCCTTTCAAGTAATACTGCATGGTACCCATCCCATGGGTCCCAAATCTCCAGGTTCAAGGGCATCTTCCTACGTCGAAAACAGGCATGAGAAACCCTAGAAGATGGTACACCGTGTGATCGGGAAAGGTTTCTAAAACGCACCTCATTTCTCATCTCCTTTGCTCGGGTTCGCCATTTCCAGCCGATTTACTAGCCATCTCCCTCCTTGGAGAATCAGCACCTTTAACCTCCTGTTCCGTACAGGTTGCAATTTGTCCTGAGGATGAAGGGGAAGAGGGGGGAACCAATGAGAGACTAGCTCTAGGTGTTGGGACAGGCACAGGTCACTCTATTTTCCCATCAGGAAGAAGAATTAAGCACAAGCTCAGCCTGCCCCCAGAACCAGAAGAGGGCCTGAAGCAATCCTGCGCTTTTGCGGCCAGCTCCCAAAAAAAGCGAGTTGAAAAATGGAGCTCAGGGGCACTGCAATTCACAAACCTGCAGAGTTTTTAAATGATACCTCTCGTCCACAAATATATTAAGGGAAGGCAACGAAGAGGCTTTGAAAGCAAGGCAGAATTGCAGGAAACAGATTTCAGGAGGTAGATTCGAATCGCCTTGAAAGCACATGAAAAGCGGCAAAACGTGGACAATGATGCCCTTGGCCAAAAAGGGCGTATGCGTTTTTTCCTGAATATATTCAGAAAAAACGCATACGCCCTTTTTGGCCAACCAAGCAACCTGGAAAGGCCAATCAGCGCTCCAAAGAAGTCTCGCTTCCCAGCGGGCAAAAGGGCTATGCGGAAAAAAGTGTCCAAACCAGAAATGCAGGACCGGCCATGGAGAAATGGGAGCCTTGCTACGCTGATGGGTGGGATGTAAATTGCCAACAGCCACTCTGGAGAAGTGTACGGTGTGTTCTGAAACATCTAAAAAACACAGCTTGGAGAGCACAGGGCACTTCCACTCATGGGCGTATAAATTGGGGAAAACTAAAAATCAGCAAGACACAGGCACCCCAAAGTTTAGGGCTGCTCTGTGGACAAGAACCCCCACTTCATTACACCTTAAATATCCTAGGAAAGAGAAAAATGGATAAAGAAGTTGTGGTCCTCATGTACAATGGAATATCACTCAGCCATGAAATCAACGTCATAAGGCTAGTAGCAGCACGATGAGTGGATTTAGGTACGACGATTCTAAGTGAAATAAGTCACACAGAAAAAAGACACTTATCATAAGATATCACTTCTAGAGGGAATGTAAAAACCGCTACACTTGAACTGAATTGCAAAACAGAACAGAGTCCCACGTTTAGGAAACACACTATGGCTGCTGAACGGGAAAGGTGAGGTGGGGTGATGCATAAAACAAGGGTTTCAAATTAGCTCCGATACCGTTCCATAAACCCAATATGTAAGAGACAAGACCTATTCCTTTTTCAGTGAAACTGGACTCCCCCTATTCACCGCACAAGAATATATCTGACTAGTAAGAATCTTCAAACCTATGTATTGATATCTCTCTGTAAGTGAGTCAAGGGGGTGTAAAGCGGCATAAACACAGCCGTGAAAAGCAGCTAAACCCCATTATAAAAATAAATTACTTTTCAAAACCCGTGAAACAAAGACAGTGAAAGAGAGAGAAATTCTTACAAAATTCGTTCAGGGGCTGTGATGCAACCTGGATTGACCATATCTAGACCCACAGCTGATTGAGACATAAGGGTGGACACTCTTGGGGCTGAGAGGTTCGGTGAGGTTGGGTGAGCCAACGCAGACCCTTTCAAGTAATACTGCATGGTACCCATCCCATGGGTCCCAAATCTCCAGGTTCAAGGGCATCTTCCTACGTCGAAAACAGGCATGAGAAACCCAGAAGATGGTACACCGTGTGATCGGGAAAGGTTTCTAAAACGCACCTCATTTCTCATCTCCTTTGCTCGGGTTCGCCATTCCAGCCGATTTACTAGCCATCTCCCTCCTTGGAGAATCAGCACCTTTAACCTCCTGTTCCGTACAGGTTGCAATTTGTCCTGAGGATGAAGGGGAAGAGGGGGAACCAATGAGAGACTAGCTCTAGGTGTTGGGACAGGCACAGGTCACTCTATTTTCCCATCAGGAAGAAGAATTAAGCACAAGCTCAGCCTGCCCCCCAGAACCAGAAGAGGGCCTGAAGCAATCCTGCGCTTTTGCGGCCAGCTCCCAAAAAAGCGAGTTGAAAAATGGAGCTCAGGGGCACTGCAATTCACAGACCTGCAGAGTTTTAAATGATAACTCTCGTCCACAAATATATTAAGGGAAGGCAACGAAGAGGCTTTGAAAGCAAGGCAGAATTGCAGGAAACAGATTTCAGGAGGTAGATTCGAATCGCCTTGAAAGCACATGAAAAGCGGCAAAACGTGGACAATGATGCCCTTGGCCAAAAAGGGCGTATGCGTTTTTTCCTGAATATATTCAGGAAAAAACGCATACGCCCTTTTTGGCCAACCAAGCAACCTGGAAAGGCCAATCAGCGCTCCAAAGAAGTCTCGCTTCCCAGCGGGCAAAAGGGCCATGCGGAAAAAAGTGTCCAAACCAGAAATGCAGGACCGGCCATGGAGAAATGGGAGCCTTGCTACGCTGATGGGTGGGATGTAAATTGCCAACAGCCACTCTGGAGAATTGTACGGTGTGTTCTGAAACATCTAAAAAACACAGCTTGGAGAGCATAGGGCACTTCCACTCATGGCCGTATAAATTGGGAAAACTAAAAATCAGCAAGACACAGGCACCCCAAAGTTTAGGGCTGCTCTGTGGACAAGAACCCCCACTTCATTACACCTTAAATATCCTAGGAAAGAGAAAAATGGATAAAGAAGTTGTGGTCCTCATGTACAATGGAATATCACTCAGCCATGAAATCAACGTCATAAGGCTAGTAGCAGCACGATGAGTGGATTTAGGTACGACGATTCTAAGTGAAATAAGTCACACAGAAAAAGACACTTATCATAAGATATCACTTCGAGAGGGAATGTAAAAACCGCTACACGTGAACTGAATTGCAAAACAGAACAGAGTCCCACGTTTAGGAAACACACTATGGCTGCTGAACGGGAAAGGTGAGGTGGGGTGATGCATAAAACAAGGGTTTCAAATTAGCTCAGATACCGTTCCATAAACCCAATATGTAAGAGACAAGACCTATTCCTTTTTCAGTGAACTGGACTCAACACCCCCTAGTCACCGCACAAGAATATATCTGACTAGTAAGAATCTTCAAACCTATATATTGATATCTCTCTGTAAGTGAGTCAAGGGGGTGTAAAGCGGCATAAACACAGCCGTGAAAAGCAGCTAAACCCCATTATAAAAATAAATTACTTTTCAAAACCCGTGAAACAAAGACAGTGAAAGAGAGAGAAATTCTTACAAAATTCGTTCAGGGGCTGTGATGCAACCTGGATTGACCATATCTAGACCCACAGCTGATTGAGACATAAGGGTGGACACTCTTGGGGCTGAGAGGTTCGGTGAGGTTGGGTGAGCCAACGCAGACCCTTTCAAGTAATACTGCATGGTACCCATCCCATGGGTCCCAAATCTCCAGGTTCAAGGGCATCTTCCTACGTCGAAAACAGGCATGAGAAACCCAGAAGATGGTACACCGTGTGATCGGGAAAGGTTTCTAAAACGCACCTCATTTCTCATCTCCTTTGCTCGGGTTCGCCATTCCAGCCGATTTACTAGCCATCTCCCTCCTTGGAGAATCAGCACCTTTAACCTCCTGTTCCGTACAGGTTGCAATTTGTCCTGAGGATGAAGGGGAAGAGGGGGAACCAATGAGAGACTAGCTCTAGGTGTTGGGACAGGCACAGGTCACTCTATTTTCCCATCAGGAAGAAGAATTAAGCACAAGCTCAGCCTGCCCCCCAGAACCAGAAGAGGGCCTGAAGCAATCCTGCGCTTTTGCGGCCAGCTCCCAAAAAAGCGAGTTGAAAAATGGAGCTCAGGGGCACTGCAATTCACAGACCTGCAGAGTTTTAAATGATACCTCTCGACCACAAATATATTAAGGGAAGGCAACGAAGAGGCTTTGAAAGCAAGGCAGAATTGCAGGAAACAGATTTCAGGAGGTAGATTCGAATCGCCTTGAAAGCACATGAAAAGCGGCAAAACGTGGACTATGATGACCTTGGCCAAAAAGGGCGTATGCGTTTTTTCCTGAATATATTCAGGAAAAAACGCATACGCCCTTTTTGGCCAACCAAGCAACCTGGAAAGGCCAATCAGCGCTCCAAAGAAGTCTCGCTTCCCAGCGGGCAAAAGGGCCATGGGGAAAAAAGTGTCCAAACCAGAAATGCAGGACCGGCCATGGAGAAATGGGAGCCTTGCTACGCTGATGGGTGGGATGTAAATTGCCAACAGCCACTCTGGAGAAGTGTACGGTGTGTTGTGAAACATCTAAAAAACACAGCTTGGAGAGCATAGGGCACTTCCACTCATGGGCGTATAAATTGGGAAAACTAAAAATCAGCAAGACACAGGCACCCCAAAGTTTAGGGCTGCTCTGTGGACAAGAACCCCCACTTCATTACACCTTAAATATCCTAGGAAAGAGAAAAATGGATAAAGAAGTTGTGGTCCTCATGTACAATGGAATATCACTCAGCCATGAAATCAACGTCATAAGGCTAGTAGCAGCACGATGAGTGGATTTAGGTACGACGATTCTAAGTGAAATAAGTCACACAGAAAAAGACACTTATCATAAGATATCACTTCTAGAGGGAATGTAAAAACCGCTACACTTGAACTGAATTGCAAAACAGAACAGAGTCCCACGTTTAGGAAACACACTATGGCTGCTGAACGGGAAAGGTGAGGTGGGGTGATGCATAAAACAAGGGTTTCAAATTAGCTCCGATACCGTTCCATAAACCCAATATGTAAGAGACAAGACCTATTCCTTTTTCAGTGAACTGGACTCAACACCCCCTATTCACCGCACAAGAATATATCTGACTAGTAAGAATCTTCAAACCTATGTATTGATATCTCTCTGTAAGTGAGTCAAGGGGGTGTAAAGCGGCATAAACACAGCCGTGAAAAGCAGCTAAACCCCATTATAAAAATAAATTACTTTTCAAAACCCGTGAAACAGAGACAGTGAAAGAGAGAGAAATTCTTACAAAATTCGTTCAGGGGCTGTGATGCAACCTGGATTGACCATATCTAGACCCACAGCTGATTGAGACATAAGGGTGGACACTCTTGGGGCTGAGAGGTTCGGTGAGGTTGGGTGAGCCAACGCAGACCCTTTCAAGTAATACTGCATGGTACCCATCCCATGGGTCCCAAGTCTCCAGGTTCAAGGGCATCTTCCTACGTCGAAAACAGGCATGAGAAACCCAGAAGATGGTACACCGTGTGATCGGGAAAGGTTTCTAAAACGCACCTCATTTCTCATCTCCTTTGCTCGGGTTCGCCATTCCAGCCGATTTACAAGCCATCTCCCTCCTTGGAGAATCAGCACCTTTAACCTCCTGTTCCGTACAGGTTGCAATTTGTCCTGAGGATGAAGGGGAAGAGGGGGAACCAATGAGAGACTAGCTCTAGGTGTTGGGACAGGCACAGGTCACTCTATTTTCCCATCAGGAAGAAGAATTAAGCACAAGCTCAGCCTGCCCCCCAGAACCAGAAGAGGGCCTGAAGCAATCCTGCGCTTTTGCGGCCAGCTCCCAAAAAAGCGAGTTGAAAAATGGAGCTCAGGGGCACTGCAATTCACAAACCTGCAGAGTTTTAAATGATACCTCTCGTCCACAAATATATTAAGGGAAGGCAACGAAGAGGCTTTGAAAGCAAGGCAGAATTGCAGGAAACAGATTTCAGGAGGTAGATTCGAATCGCCTTGAAAGCACATGAAAAGCGGCAAAACGTGGACAATGATGCCCTTGGCCAAAAAGGGCGTATGCGTTTTTTCCTGAATATATTCAGGAAAAAACGCATACGCCCTTTTTGGCCAACCAAGCAACCTGGAAAGGCCAATCAGCGCTCCAAAGAAGTCTCGCTTCCCAGCGGGCAAAAGGGCCATGGGGAAAAAAGTGTCCAAACCAGAAATGCAGGACCGGCCATGGAGAAATGGGAGCCTTGCTACGCTGATGGGTGGGATGTAAATTGCCAACAGGCACTCCGGAGAAGTGTACGGTGTGTTCTGAAACATCTAAAAACACAGCTTGGAGAGCATAGGGCACTTCCACTCATGGGCGTATAAATTGGGAAAACTAAAAATCAGCAAGACACAGGCACCCCAAAGTTTAGGGCTGCTCTGTGGACAAGAACCCCCACTTCATTACACCTTAAATATCCTAGGAAAGAGAAAAATGGATAAAGAAGTTGTGGTCCTCATGTACAATGGAATATCACTCAGCCATGAAATCAACGTCATAAGGCTAGTAGCAGCACGATGAGTGGATTTAGGTACGACGATTCTAAGTGAAATAAGTCACACAGAAAAAGACACTTATCATAAGATATCACTTATAGAGGGAATGTAAAAACCGCTACACTTGAACTGAATTGCAAAACAGAACAGAGTCCCACGTTTAGGAAACACACTATGGCTGCTGAACGGGAAAGGTGAGGTGGGGTGATGCATAAAACAAGGGTTTCAAATTAGCTCCGATACCGTTCCATAAACCCAATATGTAAGAGACAAGACCTATTCCTTTTTCAGTGAACTGGACTCAACACCCCCTATTCACCGCACAAGAATATATCTGACTAGTAAGAATCTTCAAACCTATGTATTGATATCTCTCTGTAAGTGAGTCAAGGGGGTGTAAAGCGGCATAAACACAGCCGTGAAAAGCAGCTAAACCCCATTATAAAAATAAATTACTTTTCAAAACCCGTGAAACAAAGACAGTGAAAGAGAGAGAAATTCTTACAAAATTCGTTCAGGGGCTGTGATGCAACCTGGATTGACCATATCTAGACCCACAGCTGATTGAGACATAAGGGTGGACACTCTTGGGGCTGAGAGGTTCGGTGAGGTTGGGTGAGCCAACGCAGACCCTTTCAAGTAATACTGCATGGTACCCATCCCATGGGTCCCAAATCTCCAGGTTCAAGGGCATCTTCCTACGTCAAAAACAGGCATGAGAAACCCAGAAGATGGTACACCGTGTGATCGGGAAAGGTTTCTAAAACGCACCTCATTTCTCATCTCCTTTGCTCGGGTTCGCCATTCCAGCCGATTTACTAGCCATCTCCCTCCTTGGAGAATCAGCACCTTTAACCTCCTGTTCCGTACAGGTTGCAATTTGTCCTGAGGATGAACGGGAAGAGGGGGAACCAATGAGAGACTAGCTCTAGGTGTTGGGACAGGCACAGGTCACTCTATTTTCCCATCAGGAAGAAGAATCAAGCACAAGCTCAGCCTGCCCCCCAGAACCAGAAGAGGGCCTGAAGCAATCCTGCGCTTTTGCGGCCAGCTCCCAAAAAAGCGAGTTGAAAAATGGAGCTCAGGGGCACTGCAATTCACAAACCTGCAGAGTTTTAAATGATACCTCTCGTCCACAAATATATTAAGGGAAGGCAACGAAGAGGCTTTGAAAGCAAGGCAGAATTGCAGGAAACAGATTTCAGGAGGTAGATTCGAATCGCCTTGAAAGCACATGAAAAGCGGCAAAACGTGGACAATGATGCCCTTGGCCAAAAAGGGCGTATGCGTTTTTTCCTGAATATATTCAGGAAAAAACGCATACGCCCTTTTTGGCCAACCAAGCAACCTGGAAAGGCCAATCAGCGCTCCAAAGAAGTCTCGCTTCCCAGCGGGCAAAAGGGCCATGGGGAAAAAAGTGTCCAAACCAGAAATGCAGGACCGGCCATGGAGAAATGGGAGCCTTGCTACGCTGATGGGTGGGATGTAAATTGCCAACAGGCACTCCGGAGAAGTGTACGGTGTGTTCTGAAACATCTAAAAACACAGCTTGGAGAGCATAGGGCACTTCCACTCATGGGCGTATAAATTGGGAAAACTAAAAATCAGCAAGACACAGGCACCCCAAAGTTTAGGGCTGCTCTGTGGACAAGAACCCCCACTTCATTACACCTTAAATATCCTAGGAAAGAGAAAAATGGATAAAGAAGTTGTGGTCCTCATGTACAATGGAATATCACTCAGCCATGAAATCAACGTCATAAGGCTAGTAGCAGCACGATGAGTGGATTTAGGTACGACGATTCTAAGTGAAATAAGTCACACAGAAAAAGACACTTATCATAAGATATCACTTATAGAGGGAATGTAAAAACCGCTACACTTGAACTGAATTGCAAAACAGAACAGAGTCCCACGTTTAGGAAACACACTATGGCTGCTGAACGGGAAAGGTGAGGTGGGGTGATGCATAAAACAAGGGTTTCAAATTAGCTCCGATACCGTTCCATAAACCCAATATGTAAGAGACAAGACCCCTATTCCTTTTTCAGTGAACTGGACTCAACACCCCCTATTCACCGCACAAGAATATATCTGACTAGTAAGAATCTTCAAACCTATGTATTGATATCTCTCTGTAAGTGAGTCAAGGGGGTGTAAAGCGGCATAAACACAGCCGTGAAAAGCAGCTAAACCCCATTATAAAAATAAATTACTTTTCAAAACCCGTGAAACAAAGACAGTGAAAGAGAGAGAAATTCTTACAAAATTCGTTCAGGGGCTGTGATGCAACCTGGATTGACCATATCTAGACCCACAGCTGATTGAGACATAAGGGTGGACACTCTTGGGGCTGAGAGGTTCGGTGAGGTTGGGTGAGCCAACGCAGACCCTTTCAAGTAATACTGCATGGTACCCATCCCATGGGTCCCAAATCTCCAGGTTCAAGGGCATCTTCCTACGTCGAAAACAGGCATGAGAAACCCAGAAGATGGTACACCGTGTGATCGGGAAAGGTTTCTAAAACGCACCTCATTTCTCATCTCCTTTGCTCGGGTTCGCCATTCCAGCCGATTTAATAGCCATCTCCCTCCTTGGAGAATCAGCACCTTTACCCTCCTGTTCCGTACAGGTTACAATTTGTCCTGAGGATGAACGGGAAGAGGGGGAACCAATGAGAGACTAGCTCCAGGGGTTGGGACAGGCACAGGTCACTCTATTTTCCCATCAGGAAGAAGAATTAAGCACAAGCTCAGCCTGCCCCCCAGAACCAGAAGAGGGCGTGAAGCAATCCTGCGCTTTTGCGGCCAGCTCCCAAAAAAGGGAGTTGAAAAATGGAGCTCAGGGGCACTGCAACTCACAAATCTGCAGAGTTTTAAATGATACCTCTCGTCCACAAATATATTAAGGGAAGGCAACGAAGAGGCTTTGAAAGCAAGGCAGAATTGCAGGAAACAGATTTCAGGAGGTAGATTCGAATCGCCTTGAAAGCACATGAAAAGCGGCAAAACGTGGACAATGATGCCCTTGGCCAAAAAGGGCGTATGCGTTTTTTCCTGAATATATTCAGGAAAAAACGCATACGCCCTTTTTGGCCAACCAAGCAACCTGGAAAGGCCAATCAGCGCTCCAAAGAAGTCTCGCTTCCCAGCGGGCAAAAGGGCCATGCGGAAAAAAGTGTCCAAACCAGAAATGCAGGACCGGCCATGGAGAAATGGGAGCCTTGCTACGCTGATGGGTGGGATGTAAATTGCCAACAGCCACTCTGGAGAAGTGTACGGTGTGTTCTGAAACATCTAAAAAACACAGCTTGGAGAGCATAGGGCACTTCCACTCATGGGCGTATAAATTGGGAAAACTAAACATCAGCAAGACACAGTCACCCCAAAGTTTAGGGCTGCTCTGTGGACAAGAACCCCCACTTCATTACACCTTAAATATCCTAGGAAAGAGAAAAATGGATAAAGAAGTTGGGGTCCTCATGTACAATGGAATATCACTCAGCCATGAAATCAACGTCATAAGGCTAGTAGCAGCACGATGAGTGGATTTAGGTACGACGATTCTAAGTGAAATAAGTCACACAGAAAAAGACACTTATCATAAGATATCACTTCTAGAGGGAATGTAAAAACCGCTACACTTGAAATGAATTACAAAACAGAACAGAGTCACACGTTTAGGAAACACAATACGGCTGCTGAACGGGAAAGGTGAGGTGGGGTGATGCATAAAACAAGCGTTTCAAATTAGCTCCGATACCGTTCCATAAACCCAATATGTAAGAGACAAGACCTATTCCTTTTTCAGTGAACTGGACTCAACACCCCCTATTCACCGCACAAGAATATATCTGACTAGTAAGAATCTTCAAACCTATGTATTGATATCTCTCTGTAAGTGAGTCAAGGGGGTGTAAAGCGGCATAAACACAGCCGTGAAAAGCAGCTAAACCCCATTATAAAAATAAATTACTTTTCAAAACCCGTGAAACAAAGACAGTGAAAGAGAGAGAAATTCTTACAAAATTCGTTCAGGGGCTGTGATGCAACCTGGATTGACCATATCTAGACCCACAGCTGATTGAGACATAAGGGTGGACACTCTTGGGGCTGAGAGGTTCGGTGAGGTTGGGTGAGCCAACGCAGACCCTTTCAAGTAATACTGCATGGTACCCATCCCATGGGTCCCAAATCTCCAGGTTCAAGGGCATCTTCCTACGTCGAAAACAGGCATGAGAAACCCAGAAGATGGTACACCGTGTGATCGGGAAAGGTTTCTAAAACGCACCTCATTTCTCATCTCCTTTGCTCGGGTTCGCCATTCCAGGCGATTTACTAGCCATCTCCCTCCTTGGAGAATCAGCACCTTTACCCTCCTGTTCCGTACAGGTTGCAATTTGTCCTGAGGATGAACGGGAAGAGGGGGAACCAATGAGAGACTAGCTCCAGGGGTTGGGACAGGCACAGGTCACTCTATTTTCCCATCAGGAAGAAGAATTAAGCACAAGCTCAGCCTGCCCCCCAGAACCAGAAGAGGGCCTGAAGCAATCCTGCGCTTTTGCGGCCAGCTCCCAAAAAAGCGAGTTGAAAAATGGAGCTCAGGGGCACTGCAATTCACAAACCTGCAGAGTTTTAAATGATATCTCTCGACCACAAATATATTAAGGGAAGGCAACGAAGAGGCTTTGAAAGCAAGGCAGAATTGCAGGAAACAGATTTCAGGAGGTAGATTCGAATCGCCTTGAAAGCACATGAAAAGCGGCAAAACGTGGACAATGATGCCCTTGGCCAAAAAGGGCGTATGCTTTTTTTCCTGAATATATTCAGGAAAAAACGCATACGCCCTTTTTGGCCAACCAAGCAACCTGGAAAGGCCAATCAGCGCTCCAAAGAAGTCTCGCTTCCCAGCGGGCAAAAGGGCCATGCGGAAAAAAGTGTCCAAACCAGAAATGCAGGACCGGCCATGGAGAAATGGGAGCCTTGCTACGCTGATGGGTGGGATGTAAATTGCCAACAGCCACTCCGGAGAAGTGTACGGTGTGTTCTGAAACATCTAAAAAACACAGCTTGGAGAGCATAGGGCACTTCCACTCATGGGCGTATAAATTGGGAAAACTAAAAATCAGCAAGACACAGGCACCCCAAAGTTTAGGGCTGCTCTGTTGACAAGAACCCCCACTTCATTACACCTTAAATATCCTAGGAAAGAGAAAAATGGATAAAGAAGTTGGGGTCCTCATGTACAATGGAATATCACTCAGCCATGAAATCAACGTCATAAGGCTAGTAGCAGCACGATGAGTGGATTTAGGTACGACGATTCTAAGTGAAATAAGTCACACAGAAAAAGACACTTATCATAAGATATCACTTCTAGAGGGAATGTAAAAACCGCTACACTTGAAATGAATTACAAAACAGAACAGAGTCACACGTTTAGGAAACACAATACGGCTGCTGAACGGGAAAGGTGAGGTGGGGTGATGCATAAAACAAGCGTTTCAAATTAGCTCCGATACCGTTCCATAAACCCAATATGTAAGAGACAAGACCTATTCCTTTTTCAGTGAACTGGACTCAACACCCCCTATTCACCGCACAAGAATATATCTGACTAGTAAGAATCTTCAAACCTATGTATTGATATCTCTCTGTAAGTGAGTCAAGGGGGTGTAAAGCGGCATAAACACAGCCGTGAAAAGCAGCTAAACCCCATTATAAAAATAAATTACTTTTCAAAACCCGTGAAACAAAGACAGTGAAAGAGAGAGAAATTCTTACAAAATTCGTTCAGGGGCTGTGATGCAACCTGGATTGACCATATCTAGACCCACAGCTGATTGAGACATAAGGGTAGACACTCTTGGGGCTGAGAGGTTCGGTGAGGTTGGGTGAGCCAACGCAGACCCTTTCAAGTAATACTGCATGGTACCCATCCCATGGGTCCCAAATCTCCAGGTTCAAGGGCATCTTCCTACGTCGAAAACAGGCATGAGAAACCCAGAAGATGGTACACCGTGTGATCGGGAAAGGTTTCTAAAACGCACCTCATTTCTCATCTCCTTTGCTCGGGTTCGCCATTCCAGCCGATTTACTAGCCATCTCCCTCCTTGGAGAATCAGCACCTTTAACCTCCTGTTCCGTACAGGTTGCAATTTGTCCTGAGGATGAACGGGAAGAGGGGGAACCAATGAGAGACTAGCTCTAGGTGTTGGGACAGGCACAGGTCACTCTATTTTCCCATCAGGAAGAAGAATTAAGCACAAGCTCAGCCTGCCCCCCAGAACCAGAAGAGGGCCTGAAGCAATCCTGCGCTTTTGCGGCCAGCTCCCAAAAAAGCGAGTTGAAAAATGGAGCTCAGGGGCACTGCAATTCACAAACCTGCAGAGTTTTAAATGATACCTCTCGTCCACAAATATATTAAGGGAAGGCAACGAAGAGGCTTTGAAAGCAAGGCAGAATTGCAGGAAACAGATTTCAGGAGGTAGATTCGAATCGCCTTGAAAGCACATGAAAAGCGGCAAAACGTGGACAATGATGCCCTTGGCCAAAAAGGGCGTAAGCGTTTTTTCCTGAATGTATTCAGGAAAAAACGCATACGCCCTTTTTGGCCAACCAAGCAACCTGGAAAGGCCAATCAGCGCTCCAAAGAAGTCTCGCTTCCCAGCGGGCAAAAGGGCCATGCGGAAAAAAGTGTCCAAACCAGAAATGCAGGACCGGCCATGGAGAAATGGGAGCCTTGCTACGCTGATGGGTGGGATGTAAATTGCCAACAGCCACTCTGGAGAAGTGTACGGTGTGTTCGGAAACATCTAAAAAACACAGCTTGGAGAGCATAGGGCACTTCCACTCATGGGCGTATAAATTGGGAAAACTAAAAATCAGCAAGACACAGGCACCCCAAAGTTTAGGGCTGCTCTGTTGACAAGAACCCCCACTTCATTACACCTTAAATATCCTAGGAAAGAGAAAAATGGATAAAGAAGTTGGGGTCCTCATGTACAATGGAATATCACTCAGCCATGAAATCAACGTCATAAGGCTAGTAGCAGCACGATGAGTGGATTTAGGTACGACGATTCTAAGTGAAATAAGTCACACAGAAAAAGACACTTATCATAAGATATCACTTCTAGAGGGAATGTAAAAACCGCTACACTTGAACTGAATTACAAAACAGAACAGAGTCACACGTTTAGGAAACACACTACGGCTGCTGAACGGGAAAGGTGAGGTGGGGTGATGCATAAAACAAGGGTTTCAAATTAGCTCAGATACCGTTCCATAAACCCAATATGTAAGAGACAAGACCTATCCCTTTTTCAGTGAACTGGACTCAACACCCCCTATTCACCGCACAAGAATATATCTGACTAGTAAGAATCTTCAAACCTATGTATTGATATCTCTCTGTAAGTGAGTCAAGGGGGTGTAAAGCGGCATAAACACAGCCGTGAAAAGCAGCTAAACCCCATTATAAAAATAAATTACTTTTCAAAACCCGTGAAACAAAGACAGTGAAAGAGAGAGAAATTCTTACAAAATTCGTTCAGGGGCTGTGATGCAACCTGGATTGACCATATCTAGACCCACAGCTGATTGAGACATAAGGGTGGACACTCTTGGGGCTGAGAGGTTCGGTGAGGTTGGGTGAGCCAACGCAGACCCTTTCAAGTAATACTGCATGGTACCCATCCCATGGGTCCCAAATCTCCAGGTTCAAGGGCATCTTCCTACGTCGAAAACAGGCATGAGAAACCCAGAAGATGGTACACCGTGTGATCGGGAAAGGTTTCTAAAACGCACCTCATTTCTCATCTCCTTTGCTCGGGTTCGCCATTCCAGCCGATTTACTAGCCATCTCCCTCCTTGGAGAATCAGCACCTTTACCCTCCTGTTCCGTACAGGTTGCAATTTGTCCTGAGGATGAACGGGAAGAGGGGGAACCAATGAGAGACTAGCTCCAGGGGTTGGGACAGGCACAGGTCACTCTATTTTCCCATCAGGAAGAAGAATTAAGCACAAGCTCAGCCTGCCCCCCAGAACCAGAAGAGGGCCTGAAGCAATCCTGCGCTTTTGCGGCCAGCTCCCAAAAAAGCGAGTTGAAAAATGGAGCTCAGGGGCACTGCAATTCACAAACCTGCAGAGTTTCAAATGATACCTCTCGTCCACAAATATATTAAGGGAAGGCAACGAAGAGGCTTTGAAAGCAAGGCAGAATTGCAGGAAACAGATTTCAGGAGGTAGATTCGAATCGCCTTGAAAGCACATGAAAAGCGGCAAAACGTGGACAATGATGCCCTTGGCCAAAAAGGGCGTATGCGTTTTTTCCTGAATATATTCAGGAAAAAACGCATACGCCCTTTTTGGCCAACCAAGCAACCTGGAAAGGCCAATCAGCGCTCCAAAGAAGTCTCGCTTCCCAGCGGGCAAAAGGGCCATGCGGAAAAAACTGTCCAAACCAGAAATGCAGGACCGGCCATGGAGAAATGGGAGCCTTGCTACGCTGATGGGTGGGATGTAAATTGCCAACAGCCACTCTGGAGAAGTGTACGGTGTGTTCTGAAACATCTAAAAAACACAGCTTGGAGAGCATAGGGCACTTCCACTCATGGGCGTATAAATTGGGAAAACTAAAAATCAGCAAGACACAGGCACCCCAAAGTTTAGGGCTGCTCTGTTGACAAGAACCCCCACTTCATTACACCTTAAATATCCTAGGAAAGAGAAAAATGGATAAAGAAGTTGGGGTCCTCATGTACAATGGAATATCACTCAGCCATGAAATCAACGTCATAAGGCTAGTAGCAGCACGATGACTGGATTTAGGTACGACGATTCTAAGTGAAATAAGTCACACAGAAAAAGACACTTATCATAAGATATCACTTCTAGAGGGAATGTAAAAACCGCTACACTTGAACTGAATTACAAAACAGAACAGAGTCACACGTTTAGGAAACACACTACGGCTGCTGAACGGGAAAGGTGAGGTGGGGTGATGCATAAAACAAGGGTTTCAAATTAGCTCCCATACCGTTCCATAAACCCAATATGTAAGAGACAAGACCTATCCCTTTTTCAGTGAACTGGACTCAACACCCCCTATTCACCGCACAAGAATATATCTGACTAATAAGAATCTTCAAACCTATGTATTGATATCTCTCTGTAAGTGAGTCAAGGGGGTGTAAAGCGGCATAAACACAGCCGTGAAAAGCAGCTAAACCCCATTATAAAAATAAATTACTTTTCAAAACCCGTGAAACAAAGACAGTGAAAGAGAGAGAAATTCTTACAAAATTCGTTCAGGGGCTGTGATGCAACCTGGATTGACCATATCTAGACCCACAGCTGATTGAGACATAAGGGTGGACACTCTTGGGGCTGAGAGGTTCGGTGAGGTTGGGTGAGCCAACGCAGACCCTTTCAAGTAATACTGCATGGTACCCATCCCATGGGTCCCAAATCTCCAGGTTCAAGGGCATCTTCCTACGTCGAAAACAGGCATGAGAAACCCAGAAGATGGTACACCGTGTGATCGGGAAAGGTTTCTAAAACGCACCTCATTTCTCATCTCCTTTGCTCGGGTTCGCCATTCCAGCCGATTTACTAGCCATCTCCCTCCTTGGAGAATCAGCACCTTTAACCTCCTGTTCCGTACAGGTTGCAATTTGTCCTGAGGATGAACGGGAAGAGGGGGAACCAATGAGAGACTAGCTCTAGGTGTTGGGACAGGCACAGGTCACTCTATTTTCCCATCAGGAAGAAGAATTAAGCACAAGCTCAGCCTGCCCCCCAGAACCAGAAGAGGGCCTGAAGCAATCCTGCGCTTTTGCGGCCAGCTCCCAAAAAAGCGAGTTGAAAAATGGAGCTCAGGGGCACTGCAATTCACAAACCTGCAGAGTTTTAAATGATACCTCTCGTCCACAAATATATTAAGGGAAGGCAACGAAGAGGCTTTGAAAGCAAGGCAGAATTGCAGGAAACAGATTTCAGGAGGTAGATTCGAATCGCCTTGAAAGCACATGAAAAGCGGCAAAACGTGGACAATGATGCCCTTGGCCAAAAAGGGCGTAAGCGTTTTTTCCTGAATGTATTCAGGAAAAAACGCATACGCCCTTTTTGGCCAACCAAGCAACCTGGAAAGGCCAATCAGCGCTCCAAAGAAGTCTCGCTTCCCAGCGGGCAAAAGGGCCATGCGGAAAAAAGTGTCCAAACCAGAAATGCAGGACCGGCCATGGAGAAATGGGAGCCTTGCTACGCTGATGGGTGGGATGTAAATTGCCAACAGCCACTCTGGAGAAGTGTACGGTGTGTTCGGAAACATCTAAAAAACACAGCTTGGAGAGCATAGGGCACTTCCACTCATGGGCGTATAAATTGGGAAAACTAAAAATCAGCAAGACACAGGCACCCCAAAGTTTAGGGCTGCTCTGTTGACAAGAACCCCCACTTCATTACACCTTAAATATCCTAGGAAAGAGAAAAATGGATAAAGAAGTTGGGGTCCTCATGTACAATGGAATATCACTCAGCCATGAAATCAACGTCATAAGGCTAGTAGCAGCACGATGAGTGGATTTAGGTACGACGATTCTAAGTGAAATAAGTCACACAGAAAAAGACACTTATCATAAGATATCACTTCTAGAGGGAATGTAAAAACCGCTACACTTGAACTGAATTACAAAACAGAACAGAGTCACACGTTTAGGAAACACACTACGGCTGCTGAACGGGAAAGGTGAGGTGGGGTGATGCATAAAACAAGGGTTTCAAATTAGCTCAGATACCGTTCCATAAACCCAATATGTAAGAGACAAGACCTATCCCTTTTTCAGTGAACTGGACTCAACACCCCCTATTCACTGCACAAGAATATATCTGACTAGTAAGAATCTTCAAACCTATGTATTGATATCTCTCTGTAAGTGAGTCAAGGGGGTGTAAAGCGGCATAAACACAGCCGTGAAAAGCAGCTAAACCCCATTATAAAAATAAATTACTTTTCAAAACCCGTGAAACAAAGACAGTGAAAGAGAGAGAAATTCTTACAAAATTCGTTCAGGGGCTGTGATGCAACCTGGATTGACCATATCTAGACCCACAGCTGATTGAGACATAAGGGTGGACACTCTTGGGGCTGAGAGGTTCGGTGAGGTTGGGTGAGCCAACGCAGACCCTTTCAAGTAATACTGCATGGTACCCATCCCATGGGTCCCAAATCTACAGGTTCAAGGGCATCTTCCTACGTCGAAAACAGGCATGAGAAACCCAGAAGATGGTACACCGTGTGATCGGGAAAGGTTTCTAAAACGCACCTCATTTCTCATCTCCTTTGCTCGGGTTCGCCATTCCAGCCGATTTACTAGCCATCTCCCTCCTTGGAGAATCAGCACCTTTAACCTCCTGTTCCGTACAGGTTGCAATTTGTCCTGAGGATGAACGGGAAGAGGGGGAACCAATGAGAGACTAGCTCCAGGGGTTGGGACAGGCACAGGTCACTCTATTTTCCCATCAGGAAGAAGAATTAAGCACAAGCTCAGCCTGCCCCCCAGAACCAGAAGAGGGCCTGAAGCAATCCTGCGCTTTTGCGGCCAGCTCCCAAAAAAGCGAGTTGAAAAATGGAGCTCAGGGGCACTGCAATTCACAAACCTGCAGAGTTTCAAATGATACCTCTCGTCCACAAATATATTAAGGGAAGGCAACGAAGAGGCTTTGAAAGCAAGGCAGAATTGCAGGAAACAGATTTCAGGAGGTAGATTCGAATCGCCTTGAAAGCACATGAAAAGCGGCAAAACGTGGACAATGATGCCCTTGGCCAAAAAGGGCGTATGCGTTTTTTCCTGAATATATTCAGGAAAAAACGCATACGCCCTTTTTGGCCAACCAAGCAACCTGGAAAGGCCAATCAGCGCTCCAAAGAAGTCTCGCTTCCCAGCGGGCAAAAGGGCCATGCGGAAAAAACTGTCCAAACCAGAAATGCAGGACCGGCCATGAAGAAATGGGAGCCTTGCTACGCTGATGGGTGGGATGTAAATTGCCAACAGCCACTCTGGAGAAGTGTACGGTGTGTTCTGAAACATCTAAAAAACACAGCTTGGAGAGCATAGGGCACTTCCACTCATGGGCGTATAAATTGGGAAAACTAAAAATCAGCAAGACACAGGCACCCCAAAGTTTAGGGCTGCTCTGTTGACAAGAACCCCCACTTCATTACACCTTAAATATCCTAGGAAAGAGAAAAATGGATAAAGAAGTTGGGGTCCTCATGTACAATGGAATATCACTCAGCCATGAAATCAACGTCATAAGGCTAGTAGCAGCACGATGAGTGGATTTAGGTACGACGATTCTAAGTGAAATAAGTCACACAGAAAAAGACACTTATCATAAGATATCACTTCTAGAGGGAATGTAAAAACCGCTACACTTGAACTGAATTACAAAACAGAACAGAGTCACACGTTTAGGAAACACACTACGGCTGCTGAACGGGAAAGGTGAGGTGGGGTGATGCATAAAACAAGGGTTTCAAATTAGCTCCGATACCGTTCCATAAACCCAATATGTAAGAGACAAGACCTATCCCTTTTTCAGTGAACTGGACTCAACACCCCCTATTCACCGCACAAGAATATATCTGACTAGTAAGAATCTTCAAACCTATGTATTGATATCTCTCTGTAAGTGAGTCAAGGGGGTGTAAAGCGGCATAAACACAGCCGTGAAAAGCAGCTAAACCCCATTATAAAAATAAATTACTTTTCAAAACCCGTGAAACAAAGACAGTGAAAGAGAGAGAAATTCTTACAAAATTCGTTCAGGGGCTGTGATGCAACCTGGATTGACCATATCTAGACCCACAGCTGATTGAGACATAAGGGTGGACACTCTTGGGGCTGAGAGGTTCGGTGAGGTTGGGTGAGCCAACGCAGACCCTTTCAAGTAATACTGCATGGTACCCATCCCATGGGTCCCAAATCTCCAGGTTCAAGGGCAACTTCCTACGTCGAAAACAGGCATGAGAAACCCAGAAGATGGTACACCGTGTGATCGGGAAAGGTTTCTAAAACGCACCTCATTTCTCATCTCCTTTGCTCGGGTTCGCCATTCCAGCCGATTTACTAGCCATCTCCCTCCTTGGAGAATCAGCACCTTTACCCTCCTGTTCCGTACAGGGTGCAATTTGTCCTGAGGATGAACGGGAAGAGGGGGAACCAATGAGAGACTAGCTCCAGGGGTTGGGACAGGCACAGGTCACTCTATTTTCCCATCAGGAAGAAGAATTAAGCACAAGCTCAGCCTGCCCCCCAGAACCAGAAGAGGGCCTGAAGCAATCCTGCGCTTTTGCGGCCAGCTCCCAAAAAAGCGAGTTGAAAAATGGAGCTCAGGGGCACTGCAATTCACAAACCTGCAGAGTTTTAAATGATACCTCTCGTCCACAAATATATTAAGGGAAGGCAACGAAGAGGCTTTGAAAGCAAGGCAGAATTGCAGGAAACAGATTTCAGGAGGTAGATTCGAATCGCCTTGAAAGCACATGAAAAGCGGCAAAACGTGGACAATGATGCCCTTGGCCAAAAAGGGCGTAAGCGTTTTTTCCTGAATATATTCAGGAAAAAACGCATACGCCCTTTTTGGCCAACCAAGCAACCTGGAAAGGCCAATCAGCGCTCCAAAGAAGTCTCGCTTCCCAGCGGGCAAAAGGGCCATGCGGAAAAAAGTGTCCAAACCAGAAATGCAGGACCGGCCATGAAGAAATGGGAGCCTTGCTACGCTGATGGGTGGGATGTAAATTGCCAACAGCCACTCCGGAGAAGTGTACGGTGTGTTCTGAAACATCTAAAAAACACAGCTTGGAGAGCATAGGGCACTTCCACTCATGGGCGTATAAATTGGGAAAACTAAAAATCAGCAAGACACAGGCACCCCAAAGTTTAGGGCTGCTCTGTTGACAAGAACCCCCACTTCATTACACCTTAAATATCCTAGGAAAGAGAAAAATGGATAAAGAAGTTGGGGTCCTCATGTACAATGGAATATCACTCAGCCATGAAATCAACGTCATAAGGCTAGTAGCAGCACGATGAGTGGATTTAGGTACGACGATTCTAAGTGAAATAAGTCACACAGAAAAAGACACTTATCATAAGATATCACTTCTGGAGGGAATGTAAAAACCGCTACACTTGAACTGAATTACAAAACAGAACAGAGTCACACGTTTAGGAAACACACTACGGCTGCTGAACGGGAAAGGTGAGGTGGGGTGATGCATAAAACAAGGGTTTCAAATTAGCTCAGATACCGTTCCATAAACCCAATATGTAAGAGACAAGACCTATTCCTTGCTCAGTGAACTGGACTCAACACCCCCTATTCACCGCACAAGAATATATCTGACTAGTAAGAATCTTCAAACCTATGTATTGATATCTCTCTGTAAGTGAGTCAAGGGGGTGTAAAGGGGCATAAACACAGCCGTGAAAAGCAGCTAAACCCCATTATAAAAATAAATTACTTTTCAAAACCCGTGAAACAAAGACAGTGAAAGAGAGAGAAATTCTTCCAAAATTCGTTCAGGGGCTGTGATGCAACCTGGATTGACCATATCTAGACCCACAGCTGATTGAGACATAAGGGTGGACACTCTTGGGGCTGAGAGGTTCGGTGAGGTTGGGTGAGCCAACGCAGACCCTTTCAAGTAATACTGCATGGTACCCATCCCATGGGTCCCAAATCTCCAGGTTCAAGGGCATCTTCCTACGTCGAAAACAGGCATGAGAAACCCAGAAGATGGTACACCGTGTGATCGGGAAAGGTTTCTAAAACGCACCTCATTTCTCATCTCCTTTGCTCGGGTTCGCCATTCCAGCTGATTTACTAGCCATCTCCCTCCTTGGAGAATCAGCACCTTTAACCTCCTGTTCCGTACAGGTTGCAATTTGTCCTGAGGATGAACGGGAAGAGGGGGAACCAATGAGAGACTAGCTCTAGGTGTTGGGACAGGCACAGGTCACTCTATTTTCCCATCAGGAAGAAGAATTAAGCACAAGCTCAGCCTGCCCCCCAGAACCAGAAGAGGGCCTGAAGCAATCCTGCGCTTTTGCGGCCAGCCCCCAAAAAAGCGAGTTGAAAAATGGAGCTCAGGGGCACTGCAATTCACAAACCTGCAGAGTTTTAAATGATACCTCTCGTCCACAAATATATTAAGGGAAGGCAACGAAGAGGCTTTGAAAGCAAGGCAGAATTGCAGGAAACAGATTTCAGGAGGTAGATTCGAATCGCCTTGAAAGCACATGAAAAGCGGCAAAACGTGGACAATGATGCCCTTGGCAAAAAAGGGCGTAAGCGTTTTTTCCTGAATATATTCAGGAAAAAACGCATACGCCCTTTTTGGCCAACCAAGCAACCTGGAAAGGCCAATCAGCGCTCCAAAGAAGTCTCGCTTCCCAGCGGGCAAAAGGGCCATGCGGAAAAAAGTGTCCAAACCAGAAATGCAGGACCGGCCATGGAGAAATGGGAGCCTTGCTACGCTGATGGGTGGGATGTAAATTGCCAACAGCCACTCCGGAGAAGTGTACGGTGTGTTCTGAAACATCTAAAAAACACAGCTTGGAGAGCATAGGGCACTTCCACTCATGGGCGTATAAATTGGGAAAACTAAAAATCAGCAAGACACAGGCACCCCAAAGTTTAGGGCTGCTCTGTTGACAAGAACCCCCACTTCATTACACCTTAAATATCCTAGGAAAGAGAAAAATGGATAAAGAAGTTGGGGTCCTCATGTACAATGGAATATCACTCAGCCATGAAATCAACGTCATAAGGCTAGTAGCAGCACGATGAGTGGATTTAGGTACGACGATTCTAAGTGAAATAAGTCACACAGAAAAAGACACTTATCATAAGATATCACTTCTAGAGGGAATGTAAAAACCGCTACACTTGAACTGAATTACAAAACAGAACAGAGTCACACGTTTAGGAAACACACTACGGCTGCTGAACGGGAAAGGTGAGGTGGGGTGATGCATAAAACAAGGGTTTCAAATTAGCTCAGATACCGTTCCATAAACCCAATATGTAAGAGACAAGACCTATCCCTTTTTCAGTGAACTGGACTCAACACCCCCTATTCACCGCACAAGAATATATCTGACTAGTAAGAATCTTCAAACCTATGTATTGATATCTCTCTGTAAGTGAGTCAAGGGGGTGTAAAGCGGCATAAACACAGCCGTGAAAAGCAGCTAAACCCCATTATAAAAATAAATTACTTTTCAAAACCCGTGAAACAAAGACAGTGAAAGAGAGAGAAATTCTTACAAAATTCGTTCAGGGGCTGTGATGCAACCTGGATTGACCATATCTAGACACACAGCTGCTTGAGACATAAGGGTGGACACTCTTGGGGCTGAGAGGTTCGGTGAGGTTGGGTGAGCCAACGCAGACCCTTTTAAGTAATACTGCATGGTACCCATCCCATGGGTCCCAAATCTCCAGGTTCAAGGGCATCTTCCTACGTCGAAAACAGGCATGAGAAACCCAGAAGATGGTACACCGTGTGATCGGGAAAGGTTTCTAAAACGCACCTCATTTCTCATCTCCTTTGCTCGGGTTCGCCATTCCAGCCGATTTACTAGCCATCTCCCTCCTTGGAGAATCAGCACCTTTACCCTCCTGTTCCGTACAGGTTGCAATTTGTCCTGAGGATGAACGGGAAGAGGGGGAACCAATGAGAGACTAGCTCCAGGGGTTGGGACAGGCACAGGTCACTCTATTTTCCCATCAGGAAGAAGAATTAAGCACAAGCTCAGCCTGCCCCCCAGAACCAGAAGAGGGCCTGAAGCAATCCTGCGCTTTTGCAGCCAGCTCCCAAAAAAGCGAGTTGAAAAATGGAGCTCAGGGGCACTGCAATTCACAAACCTGCAGAGTTTTAAATGATACCTCTCGACCACAAATATATTAAGGGAAGGCAACGAAGAGGCTTTGAAAGCAAGGCAGAATTGCAGGAAACAGATTTCAGGAGGTAGATTCGAATCGCCTTGAAAGCACATGAAAAGCGGCAAAACGTGGACAATGATGCCCTTGGCCAAAAAGGGCGTATGCGTTTTTTCCTGAATATATTCAGGAAAAAACGCATACGCCCTTTTTGGCCAACCAAGCAACCTGGAAAGGCCAATCAGCGCTCCAAAGAAGTCTCGCTTCCCAGCGGGCAAAAGGGCCATGCGGAAAAAAGTGTCCAAACCAGAAATGCAGGACCGGCCATGGAGAAATGGGAGCCTTGCTACGCTGATGGGTGGGATGTAAATTGCCAACAGCCACTCCGGAGAAGTGTACGGTGTGTTCTGAAACATCTAAAAAACACAGCTTGGAGAGCATAGGGCACTTCCACTCATGGGCGTATAAATTGGGAAAACTAAAAATCAGCAAGACACAGGCACCCCAAAGTTTAGGGCTGCTCTGTTGACAAGAACCCCCACTTCATTACACCTTAAATATCCTAGGAAAGAGAAAAATGGATAAAGAAGTTGGGGTCCTCATGTACAATGGAATATCACTCAGCCATGAAATCAACGTCATAAGGCTAGTAGCAGCACGATGAGTGGATTTAGGTACGACGATTCTAAGTGAAATAAGTCACACAGAAAAAGACACTTATCATAAGATATCACTTCTAGAGGGAATGTAAAAACCGCTACACTTGAAATGAATTACAAAACAGAACAGAGTCACACGTTTAGGAAACACAATACGGCTGCTGAACGGGAAAGGTGAGGTGGGGTGATGCATAAAACAAGCGTTTCAAATTAGCTCCGATACCGTTCCATAAACCCAATATGTAAGAGACAAGACCTATTCCTTTTTCAGTGAACTGGACTCAACACCCCCTATTCACCGCAAAAGAATATATCTGACTAGTAAGAATCTTCAAACCTATGTATTGATATCTCTCTGTAAGTGAGTCAAGGGGGTGTAAAGCGGCATAAACACAGCCGTGAAAAGCAGCTAAACCCCATTATAAAAATAAATTACTTTTCAAAACCCGTGAAACAAAGACAGTGAAAGAGAGAGAAATTCTTACAAAATTCGTTCAGGGGCTGTGATGCAACCTGGATTGACCATATCTAGACCCACAGCTGATTGAGACATAAGGGTGGACACTCTTGGGGCTGAGAGGTTCGGTGAGGTTGGGTGAGCCAACGCAGACCCTTTCAAGTAATACTGCATGGTACCCATCCCATGGGTCCCAAATCTCCAGGTTCAAGGGCATCTTCCTACGTCGAAAACAGGCATGAGAAACCCAGAAGATGGTACACCGTGTGATCGGGAAAGGTTTCTAAAACGCACCTCATTTCTCATCTCCTTTGCTCGGGTTCGCCATTCCAGGCGATTTACTAGCCATCTCCCTCCTTGGAGAATCAGCACCTTTACCCTCCTGTTCCGTACAGGTTGCAATTTGTCCTGAGGATGAACGGGAAGAGGGGGAACCAATGAGAGACTAGCTCCAGGGGTTGGGACAGGCACAGGTTACTCTATTTTCCCATCAGGAAGAAGAATTAAGCACAAGCTCAGCCTGCCCCCCAGAACCAGAAGAGGGCCTGAAGCAATCCTGCGCTTTTGCGGCCAGCTCCCAAAAAAGCGAGTTGAAAAATGGAGCTCAGGGGCACTGCAATTCACAAACCTGCAGAGTTTTAAATGATATCTCTCGACCACAAATATATTAAGGGAAGGCAACGAAGAGGCTTTGAAAGCAAGGCAGAATTGCAGGAAACAGATTTCAGGAGGTAGATTCGAATCGCCTTGAAAGCACATGAAAAGCGGCAAAACGTGGACAATGATGCCCTTGGCCAAAAAGGGCGTATGCGTTTTTTCCTGAATATATTCAGGAAAAAACGCATACGCCCTTTTTGGCCAACCAAGCAACCTGGAAAGGCCAATCAGCGCTCCAAAGAAGTCTCGCTTCCCAGCGGGCAAAAGGGCCATGCGGAAAAAAGTGTCCAAACCAGAAATGCAGGACCGGCCATGGAGAAATGGGAGCCTTGCTACGCTGATGGGTGGGATGTAAATTGCCAACAGCCACTCCGGAGAAGTGTACGGTGTGTTCTGAAACATCTAAAAAACACAGCTTGGAGAGCATAGGGCACTTCCACTCATGGGCGTATAAATTGGGAAAACTAAAAATCAGCAAGACACAGGCACCCCAAAGTTTAGGGCTGCTCTGTTGACAAGAACCCCCACTTCATTACACCTTAAATATCCTAGGAAAGAGAAAAATGGATAAAGAAGTTGGGGTCCTCATGTACAATGGAATATCACTCAGCCATGAAATCAACGTCATAAGGCTAGTAGCAGCACGATGAGTGGATTTAGGTACGACGATTCTAAGTGAAATAAGTCACACAGAAAAAGACACTTATCATAAGATATCACTTCTAGAGGGAATGTAAAAACCGCTACACTTGAAATGAATTACAAAACAGAACAGAGTCACACGTTTAGGAAACACAATACGGCTGCTGAACGGGAAAGGTGAGGTGGGGTGATGCATAAAACAAGCGTTTCAAATTAGCTCCGATACCGTTCCATAAACCCAATATGTAAGAGACAAGACCTATTCCTTTTTCAGTGAACTGGACTCAACACCCCCTATTCACCGCACAAGAATATATCTGACTAGTAAGAATCTTCAAACCTATGTATTGATATCTCTCTGTAAGTGAGTCAAGGGGGTGTAAAGCGGCATAAACACAGCCGTGAAAAGCAGCTAAACCCCATTATAAAAATAAATTACTTTTCAAAACCCGTGAAACAAAGACAGTGAAAGAGAGAGAAATTCTTACAAAATTCGTTCAGGGGCTGTGATGCAACCTGGATTGACCATATCTAGACCCACAGCTGATTGAGACATAAGGGTGGACACTCTTGGGGCTGAGAGGTTCGGTGAGGTTGGGTGAGCCAACGCAGACCCTTTCAAGTAATACTGCATGGTACCCATCCCATGGGTCCCAAATCTCCAGGTTCAAGGGCATCTTCCTACGTCGAAAACAGGCATGAGAAACCCAGAAGATGGTACACCGTGTGATCGGGAAAGGTTTCTAAAACGCACCTCATTTCTCATCTCCTTTGCTCGGGTTCGCCATTCCAGGCGATTTACTAGCCATCTCCCTCCTTGGAGAATCAGCACCTTTACCCTCCTGTTCCGTACAGGTTGCAATTTGTCCTGAGGATGAACGGGAAGAGGGGGAACCAATGAGAGACTAGCTCCAGGGGTTGGGACAGGCACAGGTTACTCTATTTTCCCATCAGGAAGAAGAATTAAGCACAAGCTCAGCCTGCCCCCCAGAACCAGAAGAGGGCCTGAAGCAATCCTGCGCTTTTGCGGCCAGCTCCCAAAAAAGCGAGTTGAAAAATGGAGCTCAGGGGCACTGCAATTCACAAACCTGCAGAGTTTTAAATGATATCTCTCGACCACAAATATATTAAGGGAAGGCAACGAAGAGGCTTTGAAAGCAAGGCAGAATTGCAGGAAACAGATTTCAGGAGGTAGATTCGAATCGCCTTGAAAGCACATGAAAAGCGGCAAAACGTGGACAATGATGCCCTTGGCCAAAAAGGGCGTATGCGTTTTTTCCTGAATATATTCAGGAAAAAACGCATACGCCCTTTTTGGCCAACCAAGCAACCTGGAAAGGCCAATCAGCGCTCCAAAGAAGTCTCGCTTCCCAGCGGGCAAAAGGGCCATGCGGAAAAAAGTGTCCAAACCAGAAATGCAGGACCGGCCATGGAGAAATGGGAGCCTTGCTACGCTGATGGGTGGGATGTAAATTGCCAACAGCCACTCCGGAGAAGTGTACGGTGTGTTCTGAAACATCTAAAAAACACAGCTTGGAGAGCATAGGGCACTTCCACTCATGGGCGTATAAATTGGGAAAACTAAAAATCAGCAAGACACAGGCACCCCAAAGTTTAGGGCTGCTCTGTTGACAAGAACCCCCACTTCATTACACCTTAAATATCCTAGGAAAGAGAAAAATGGATAAAGAAGTTGGGGTCCTCATGTACAATGGAATATCACTCAGCCATGAAATCAACGTCATAAGGCTAGTAGCAGCACGATGAGTGGATTTAGGTACGACGATTCTAAGTGAAATAAGTCACACAGAAAAAGACACTTATCATAAGATATCACTTCTAGAGGGAATGTAAAAACCGCTACACTTGAAATGAATTACAAAACAGAACAGAGTCACACGTTTAGGAAACACAATACGGCTGCTGAACGGGAAAGGTGAGGTGGGGTGATGCATAAAACAAGCGTTTCAAATTAGCTCCGATACCGTTCCATAAACCCAATATGTAAGAGACAAGACCTATTCCTTTTTCAGTGAACTGGACTCAACACCCCCTATTCACCGCACAAGAATATATCTGACTAGTAAGAATCTTCAAACCTATGTATTGATATCTCTCTGTAAGTGAGTCAAGGGGGTGTAAAGCGGCATAAACACAGCCGTGAAAAGCAGCTAAACCCCATTATAAAAATAAATTACTTTTCAAAACCCGTGAAACAAAGACAGTGAAAGAGAGAGAAATTCTTACAAAATTCGTTCAGGGGCTGTGATGCAACCTGGATTGACCATATCTAGACCCACAGCTGATTGAGACATAAGGGTGGACACTCTTGGGGCTGAGAGGTTCGGTGAGGTTGGGTGAGCCAACGCAGACCCTTTCAAGTAATACTGCATGGTACCCATCCCATGGGTCCCAAATCTCCAGGTTCAAGGGCATCTTCCTACGTCGAAAACAGGCATGAGAAACCCAGAAGATGGTACACCGTGTGATCGGGAAAGGTTTCTAAAACGCACCTCATTTCTCATCTCCTTTGCTCGGGTTCGCCATTCCAGCCGATTTACTAGCCATCTCCCTCCTTGGAGAATCAGCACCTTTAACCTCCTGTTCCGTACAGGTTGCAATTTGTCCTGAGGATGAACGGGAAGAGGGGGAACCAATGAGAGACTAGCTCTAGGTGTTGGGACAGGCACAGGTCACTCTATTTTCCCATCAGGAAGAAGAATTAAGCACAAGCTCAGCCTGCCCCCCAGAACCAGAAGAGGGCCTGAAGCAATCCTGCGCTTTTGCGGCCAGCTCCCAAAAAAGCGAGTTGAAAAATGGAGCTCAGGGGCACTGCAATTCACAAACCTGCAGAGTTTTAAATGATACCTCTCGTCCACAAATATATTAAGGGAAGGCAACGAAGAGGCTTTGAAAGCAAGGCAGAATTGCAGGAAACAGATTTCAGGAGGTAGATTCGAATCGCCTTGAAAGCACATGAAAAGCGGCAAAACGTGGACAATGATGCCCTTGGCCAAAAAGGGCGTAAGCGTTTTTTCCTGAATGTATTCAGGAAAAAACGCATACGCCCTTTTTGGCCAACCAAGCAACCTGGAAAGGCCAATCAGCGCTCCAAAGAAGTCTCGCTTCCCAGCGGGCAAAAGGGCCATGCGGAAAAAAGTGTCCAAACCAGAAATGCAGGACCGGCCATGGAGAAATGGGAGCCTTGCTACGCTGATGGGTGGGATGTAAATTGCCAACAGCCACTCTGGAGAAGTGTACGGTGTGTTCGGAAACATCTAAAAAACACAGCTTGGAGAGCATAGGGCACTTCCACTCATGGGCGTATAAATTGGGAAAACTAAAAATCAGCAAGACACAGGCACCCCAAAGTTTAGGGCTGCTCTGTTGACAAGAACCCCCACTTCATTACACCTTAAATATCCTAGGAAAGAGAAAAATGGATAAAGAAGTTGGGGTCCTCATGTACAATGGAATATCACTCAGCCATGAAATCAACGTCATAAGGCTAGTAGCAGCACGATGAGTGGATTTAGGTACGACGATTCTAAGTGAAATAAGTCACACAGAAAAAGACACTTATCATAAGATATCACTTCTAGAGGGAATGTAAAAACCGCTACACTTGAAATGAATTACAAAACAGAACAGAGTCACACGTTTAGGAAACACAATACGGCTGCTGAACGGGAAAGGTGAGGTGGGGTGATGCATAAAACAAGCGTTTCAAATTAGCTCCGATACCGTTCCATAAACCCAATATGTAAGAGACAAGACCTATTCCTTTTTCAGTGAACTGGACTCAACACCCCCTATTCACCGCACAAGAATATATCTGACTAGTAAGAATCTTCAAACCTATGTATTGATATCTCTCTGTAAGTGAGTCAAGGGGGTGTAAAGCGGCATAAACACAGCCGTGAAAAGCAGCTAAACCCCATTATAAAAATAAATTACTTTTCAAAACCCGTGAAACAAAGACAGTGAAAGAGAGAGAAATTCTTACAAAATTCGTTCAGGGGCTGTGATGCAACCTGGATTGACCATATCTAGACCCACAGCTGATTGAGACATAAGGGTGGACACTCTTGGGGCTGAGAGGTTCGGTGAGGTTGGGTGAGCCAACGCAGACCCTTTCAAGTAATACTGCATGGTACCCATCCCATGGGTCCCAAATCTCCAGGTTCAAGGGCATCTTCCTACGTCGAAAACAGGCATGAGAAACCCAGAAGATGGTACACCGTGTGATCGGGAAAGGTTTCTAAAACGCACCTCATTTCTCATCTCCTTTGCTCGGGTTCGCCATTCCAGGCGATTTACTAGCCATCTCCCTCCTTGGAGAATCAGCACCTTTACCCTCCTGTTCCGTACAGGTTGCAATTTGTCCTGAGGATGAACGGGAAGAGGGGGAACCAATGAGAGACTAGCTCCAGGGGTTGGGACAGGCACAGGTTACTCTATTTTCCCATCAGGAAGAAGAATTAAGCACAAGCTCAGCCTGCCCCCCAGAACCAGAAGAGGGCCTGAAGCAATCCTGCGCTTTTGCGGCCAGCTCCCAAAAAAGCGAGTTGAAAAATGGAGCTCAGGGGCACTGCAATTCACAAACCTGCAGAGTTTTAAATGATATCTCTCGACCACAAATATATTAAGGGAAGGCAACGAAGAGGCTTTGAAAGCAAGGCAGAATTGCAGGAAACAGATTTCAGGAGGTAGATTCGAATCGCCTTGAAAGCACATGAAAAGCGGCAAAACGTGGACAATGATGCCCTTGGCCAAAAAGGGCGTATGCGTTTTTTCCTGAATATATTCAGGAAAAAACGCATACGCCCTTTTTGGCCAACCAAGCAACCTGGAAAGGCCAATCAGCGCTCCAAAGAAGTCTCGCTTCCCAGCGGGCAAAAGGGCCATGCGGAAAAAAGTGTCCAAACCAGAAATGCAGGACCGGCCATGGAGAAATGGGAGCCTTGCTACGCTGATGGGTGGGATGTAAATTGCCAACAGCCACTCCGGAGAAGTGTACGGTGTGTTCTGAAACATCTAAAAAACACAGCTTGGAGAGCATAGGGCACTTCCACTCATGGGCGTATAAATTGGGAAAACTAAAAATCAGCAAGACACAGGCACCCCAAAGTTTAGGGCTGCTCTGTTGACAAGAACCCCCACTTCATTACACCTTAAATATCCTAGGAAAGAGAAAAATGGATAAAGAAGTTGGGGTCCTCATGTACAATGGAATATCACTCAGCCATGAAATCAACGTCATAAGGCTAGTAGCAGCACGATGAGTGGATTTAGGTACGACGATTCTAAGTGAAATAAGTCACACAGAAAAAGACACTTATCATAAGATATCACTTCTAGAGGGAATGTAAAAACCGCTACACTTGAAATGAATTACAAAACAGAACAGAGTCACACGTTTAGGAAACACAATACGGCTGCTGAACGGGAAAGGTGAGGTGGGGTGATGCATAAAACAAGCGTTTCAAATTAGCTCCGATACCGTTCCATAAACCCAATATGTAAGATACAAGACCTATTCCTTTTTCAGTGAACTGGACTCAACACCCCCTATTCACCGCACAAGAATATATCTGACTAGTAAGAATCTTCAAACCTATGTATTGATATCTCTCTGTAAGTGAGTCAAGGGGGTGTAAAGCGGCATAAACACAGCCGTGAAAAGCAGCTAAACCCCATTATAAAAATAAATTACTTTTCAAAACCCGTGAAACAAAGACAGTGAAAGAGAGAGAAATTCTTACAAAATTCGTTCAGGGGCTGTGATGCAACCTGGATTGACCATATCTAGACCCACAGCTGATTGAGACATAAGGGTGGACACTCTTGGGGCTGAGAGGTTCGGTGAGGTTGGGTGAGCCAACGCAGACCCTTTCAAGTAATACTGCATGGTACCCATCCCATGGGTCCCAAATCTCCAGGTTCAAGGGCATCTTCCTACGTCGAAAACAGGCATGAGAAACCCAGAAGATGGTACACCGTGTGATCGGGAAAGGTTTCTAAAACGCACCTCATTTCTCATCTCCTTTGCTCGGGTTCGCCATTCCAGCCGATTTACTAGCCATCTCCCTCCTTGGAGAATCAGCACCTTTAACCTCCTGTTCCGTACAGGTTGCAATTTGTCCTGAGGATGAACGGGAAGAGGGGGAACCAATGAGAGACTAGCTCTAGGTGTTGGGACAGGCACAGGTCACTCTATTTTCCCATCAGGAAGAAGAATTAAGCACAAGCTCAGCCTGCCCCCCAGAACCAGAAGAGGGCCTGAAGCAATCCTGCGCTTTTGCGGCCAGCTCCCAAAAAAGCGAGTTGAAAAATGGAGCTCAGGGGCACTGCAATTCACAAACCTGCAGAGTTTCAAATGATACCTCTCGTCCACAAATATATTAAGGGAAGGCAACGAAGAGGCTTTGAAAGCAAGGCAGAATTGCAGGAAACAGATTTCAGGAGGTAGATTCGAATCGCCTTGAAAGCACATGAAAAGCGGCAAAACGTGGACAATGATGCCCTTGGCCAAAAAGGGCGTATGCGTTTTTTCCTGAATGTATTCAGGAAAAAACGCATACGCCCTTTTTGGCCAACCAAGCAACCTGGAAAGGCCAATCAGCGCTCCAAAGAAGTCTCGCTTCCCAGCGGGCAAAAGGGCCATGCGGAAAAAACTGTCCAAACCAGAAATGCAGGACCGGCCATGGAGAAATGGGAGCCTTGCTACGCTGATGGGTGGGATGTAAATTGCCAACAGCCACTCTGGAGAAGTGTACGGTGTGTTCTGAAACATCTAAAAAACACAGCTTGGAGAGCATAGGGCACTTCCACTCATGGGCGTATAAATTGGGAAAACTAAAAATCAGCAAGACACAGGCACCCCAAAGTTTAGGGCTGCTCTGTTGACAAGAACCCCCACTTCATTACACCTTAAATATCCTAGGAAAGAGAAAAATGGATAAAGAAGTTGGGGTCCTCATGTACAATGGAATATCACTCAGCCATGAAATCAACGTCATAAGGCTAGTAGCAGCACGATGAGTGGATTTAGGTACGACGATTCTAAGTGAAATAAGTCACACAGAAAAAGACACTTATCATAAGATATCACTTCTAGAGGGAATGTAAAAACCGCTACACTTGAACTGAATTACAAAACAGAACAGAGTCACACGTTTAGGAAACACACTACGGCTGCTGAACGGGAAAGGTGAGGTGGGGTGATGCATAAAACAAGGGTTTCAAATTAGCTCCGATACCGTTCCATAAACCCAATATGTAAGAGACAAGACCTATCCCTTTTTCAGTGAACTGGACTCAACACCCCCTATTCACCGCACAAGAATATATCTGACTAGTAAGAATCTTCAAACCTATGTATTGATATCTCTCTGTAAGTGAGTCAAGGGGGTGTAAAGCGGCATAAACACAGCCGTGAAAAGCAGCTAAACCCCATTATAAAAATAAATTACTTTTCAAAACCCGTGAAACAAAGACAGTGAAAGAGAGAGAAATTCTTACAAAATTCGTTCAGGGGCTGTGATGCAACCTGGATTGACCATATCTAGACCCACAGCTGATTGAGACATAAGGGTGGACACTCTTGGGGCTGAGAGGTTCGGTGAGGTTGGGTGAGCCAACGCAGACCCTTTCAAGTAATACTGCATGGTACCCATCCCATGGGTCCCAAATCTCCAGGTTCAAGGGCATCTTCCTACGTCGAAAACAGGCATGAGAAACCCAGAAGATGGTACACCGTGTGATCGGGAAAGGTTTCTAAAACGCACCTCATTTCTCATCTCCTTTGCTCGGGTTCGCCATTCCAGCCGATTTACTAGCCATCTCCCTCCTTGGAGAATCAGCACCTTTAACCTCCTGTTCCGTACAGGTTGCAATTTGTCCTGAGGATGAACGGGAAGAGGGGGAACCAATGAGAGACTAGCTCTAGGTGTTGGGACAGGCACAGGTCACTCTATTTTCCCATCAGGAAGAAGAATTAAGCACAAGCTCAGCCTGCCCCCCAGAACCAGAAGAGGGCCTGAAGCAATCCTGCGCTTTTGCGGCCAGCTCCCAAAAAAGCGAGTTGAAAAATGGAGCTCAGGGGCACTGCAATTCACAAACCTGCAGAGTTTTAAATGATACCTCTCGTCCACAAATATATTAAGGGAAGGCAACAAAGAGGCTTTGAAAGCAAGGCAGAATTGCAGGAAACAGATTTCAGGAGGTAGATTCGAATCGCCTTGAAAGCACATGAAAAGCGGCAAAACGTGGACAATGATGCCCTTGGCCAAAAAGGGCGTAAGCGTTTTTTCCTGAATGTATTCAGGAAAAAACGCATACGCCCTTTTTGGCCAACCAAGCAACCTGGAAAGGCCAATCAGCGCTCCAAAGAAGTCTCGCTTCCCAGCGGGCAAAAGGGCCATGCGGAAAAAAGTGTCCAAACCAGAAATGCAGGACCGGCCATGGAGAAATGGGAGCCTTGCTACGCTGATGGGTGGGATGTAAATTGCCAACAGCCACTCTGGAGAAGTGTACGGTGTGTTCTGAAACATCTAAAAAACACAGCTTGGAGAGCATAGGGCACTTCCACTCATGGGCGTATAAATTGGGAAAACTAAAAATCAGCAAGACACAGGCACCCCAAAGTTTAGGGCTGCTCTGTTGACAAGAACCCCCACTTCATTACACCTTAAATATCCTAGGAAAGAGAAAAATGGATAAAGAAGTTGGGGTCCTCATGTACAATGGAATATCACTCAGCCATGAAATCAACGTCATAAGGCTAGTAGCAGCACGATGAGTGGATTTAGGTACGACGATTCTAAGTGAAATAAGTCACACAGAAAAAGACACTTATCATAAGATATCACTTCTAGAGGGAATGTAAAAACCGCTACACTTGAACTGAATTACAAAACAGAACAGAGTCACACGTTTAGGAAACACACTACGGCTGCTGAACGGGAAAGGTGAGGTGGGGTGATGCATAAAACAAGGGTTTCAAATTAGCTCAGATACCGTTCCATAAACCCAATATGTAAGAGACAAGACCTATCCCTTTTTCAGTGAACTGGACTCAACACCCCCTATTCACCGCACAAGAATATATCTGACTAGTAAGAATCTTCAAACCTATGTATTGATATCTCTCTGTAAGTGAGTCAAGGGGGTGTAAAGCGGCATAAACACAGCCGTGAAAAGCAGCTAAACCCCATTATAAAAATAAATTACTTTTCAAAACCCGTGAAACAAAGACAGTGAAAGAGAGAAATTCTTACAAAATTCGTTCAGGGGCTGTGATGCAACCTGGATTGACCATATCTAGACCCACAGCTGATTGAGACATAAGGGTGGACACTCTTGGGGCTGAGAGGTTCGGTGAGGTTGGGTGAGCCAACGCAGACCCTTTCAAGTAATACTGCATGGTACCCATCCCATGGGTCCCAAATCTCCAGGTTCAAGGGCATCTTCCTACGTCGAAAACAGGCATGAGAAACCCAGAAGATGGTACACCGTGTGATCGGGAAAGGTTTCTAAAACGCACCTCATTTCTCATCTCCTTTGCTCGGGTTCGCCATTCCAGGCGATTTACTAGCCATCTCCCTCCTTGGAGAATCAGCACCTTTACCCTCCTGTTCCGTACAGGTTGCAATTTGTCCTGAGGATGAACGGGAAGAGGGGGAACCAATGAGAGACTAGCTCCAGGGGTTGGGACAGGCACAGGTCACTCTATTTTCCCATCAGGAAGAAGAATTAAGCACAAGCTCAGCCTGCCCCCCAGAACCAGAAGAGGGCCTGAAGCAATCCTGCGCTTTTGCGGCCAGCTCCCAAAAAAGCGAGTTGAAAAATGGAGCTCAGGGGCACTGCAATTCACAAACCTGCAGAGTTTCAAATGATACCTCTCGTCCACAAATATATTAAGGGAAGGCAACAAAGAGGCTTTGAAAGCAAGGCAGAATTGCAGGAAACAGATTTCAGGAGGTAGATTCGAATCGCCTTGAAAGCACATGAAAAGCGGCAAAACGTGGACAATGATGCCCTTGGCCAAAAAGGGCGTATGCGTTTTTTCCTGAATATATTCAGGAAAAAACGCATACGCCCTTTTTGGCCAACCAAGCAACCTGGAAAGGCCAATCAGCGCTCCAAAGAAGTCTCGCTTCCCAGCGGGCAAAAGGGCCATGCGGAAAAAACTGTCCAAACCAGAAATGCAGGACCGGCCATGGAGAAATGGGAGCCTTGCTACGCTGATGGGTGGGATGTAAATTGCCAACAGCCACTCTGGAGAAGTGTACGGTGTGTTCTGAAACATCTAAAAAACACAGCTTGGAGAGCATAGGGCACTTCCACTCATGGGCGTATAAATTGGGAAAACTAAAAATCAGCAAGACACAGGCACCCCAAAGTTTAGGGCTGCTCTGTTGACAAGAACCCCCACTTCATTACACCTTAAATATCCTAGGAAAGAGAAAAATGGATAAAGAAGTTGGGGTCCTCATGTACAATGGAATATCACTCAGCCATGAAATCAACGTCATAAGGCTAGTAGCAGCACGATGAGTGGATTTAGGTACGACGATTCTAAGTGAAATAAGTCACACAGAAAAAGACACTTATCATAAGATATCACTTCTAGAGGGAATGTAAAAACCGCTACACTTGAACTGAATTACAAAACAGAACAGAGTCACACGTTTAGGAAACACACTACGGCTGCTGAACGGGAAAGGTGAGGTGGGGTGATGCATAAAACAAGGGTTTCAAATTAGCTCCGATACCGTTCCATAAACCCAATATGTAAGAGACAAGACCTATCCCTTTTTCAGTGAACTGGACTCAACACCCCCTATTCACCGCACAAGAATATATCTGACTAGTAAGAATCTTCAAACCTATGTATTGATATCTCTCTGTAAGTGAGTCAAGGGGGTGTAAAGCGGCATAAACACAGCCGTGAAAAGCAGCTAAACCCCATTATAAAAATAAATTACTTTTCAAAACCCGTGAAACAAAGACAGTGAAAGAGAGAGAAATTCTTACAAAATTCGTTCAGGGGCTGTGATGCAACCTGGATTGACCATATCTAGACCCACAGCTGATTGAGACATAAGGGTGGACACTCTTGGGGCTGAGAGGTTCGGTGAGGTTGGGTGAGCCAACGCAGACCCTTTCAAGTAATACTGCATGGTACCCATCCCATGGGTCCCAAATCTCCAGGTTCAAGGGCAACTTCCTACGTCGAAAACAGGCATGAGAAACCCAGAAGATGGTACACCGTGTGATCGGGAAAGGTTTCTAAAACGCACCTCATTTCTCATCTCCTTTGCTCGGGTTCGCCATTCCAGCCGATTTACTAGCCATCTCCCTCCTTGGAGAATCAGCACCTTTACCCTCCTGTTCCGTACAGGGTGCAATTTGTCCTGAGGATGAACGGGAAGAGGGGGAACCAATGAGAGACTAGCTCCAGGGGTTGGGACAGGCACAGGTCACTCTATTTTCCCATCAGGAAGAAGAATTAAGCACAAGCTCAGCCTGCCCCCCAGAACCAGAAGAGGGCCTGAAGCAATCCTGCGCTTTTGCGGCCAGCTCCCAAAAAAGCGAGTTGAAAAATGGAGCTCAGGGGCACTGCAATTCACAAACCTGCAGAGTTTTAAATGATACCTCTCGTCCACAAATATATTAAGGGAAGGCAACGAAGAGGCTTTGAAAGCAAGGCAGAATTGCAGGAAACAGATTTCAGGAGGTAGATTCGAATCGCCTTGAAAGCACATGAAAAGCGGCAAAACGTGGACAATGATGCCCTTGGCCAAAAAGGGCGTAAGCGTTTTTTCCTGAATATATTCAGGAAAAAACGCTTACGCCCTTTTTGGCCAACCAAGCAACCTGGAAAGGCCAATCAGCGCTCCAAAGAAGTCTCGCTTCCCAGTGGGCAAAAGGGCCATGCGGAAAAAAGTGTCCAAACCAGAAATGCAGGACCGGCCATGGAGAAATGGGAGCCTTGCTACGCTGATGGGTGGGATGTAAATTGCCAACAGCCACTCTGGAGAAGTGTACGGTGTGTTCTGAAACATCTAAAAAACACAGCTTGGAGAGCATAGGGCACTTCCACTCATGGGCGTATAAATTGGGAAAACTAAAAATCAGCAAGACACAGGCACCCCAAAGTTTAGGGCTGCTCTGTTGACAAGAACCCCCACTTCATTACACCTTAAATATCCTAGGAAAGAGAAAAATGGATAAAGAAGTTGGGGTCCTCATGTACAATGGAATATCACTCAGCCATGAAATCAACGTCATAAGGCTAGTAGCAGCACGATGAGTGGATTTAGGTACGACGATTCTAAGTGAAATAAGTCACACAGAAAAAGACACTTATCATAAGATATCACTTCTGGAGGGAATGTAAAAACCGCTACACTTGAACTGAATTACAAAACAGAACAGAGTCACACGTTTAGGAAACACACTACGGCTGCTGAACGGGAAAGGTGAGGTGGGGTGATGCATAAAACAAGGGTTTCAAATTAGCTCAGATACCGTTCCATAAACCCAATATGTAAGAGACAAGACCTATTCCTTGCTCAGTGAACTGGACTCAACACCCCCTATTCACCGCACAAGAATATATCTGACTAGTAAGAATCTTCAAACCTATGTATTGATATCTCTCTGTAAGTGAGTCAAGGGGGTGTAAAGGGGCATAAACACAGCCGTGAAAAGCAGCTAAACCCCATTATAAAAATAAATTACTTTTCAAAACCCGTGAAACAAAGACAGTGAAAGAGAGAGAAATTCTTACAAAATTCGTTCAGGGGCTGTGATGCAACCTGGATTGACCATATCTAGACCCACAGCTGATTGAGACATAAGGGTGGACACTCTTGGGGCTGAGAGGTTCGGTGAGGTTGGGTGAGCCAACGCAGACCCTTTCAAGTAATACTGCATGGTACCCATCCCATGGGTCCCAAATCTCCAGGTTCAAGGGCATCTTCCTACGTCGAAAACAGGCATGAGAAACCCAGAAGATGGTACACCGTGTGATCGGGAAAGGTTTCTAAAACGCACCTCATTTCTCATCTCCTTTGCTCGGGTTCGCCATTCCAGCTGATTTACTAGCCATCTCCCTCCTTGGAGAATCAGCACCTTTAACCTCCTGTTCCGTACAGGTTGCAATTTGTCCTGAGGATGAACGGGAAGAGGGGGAACCAATGAGAGACTAGCTCTAGGTGTTGGGACAGGCACAGGTCACTCTATTTTCCCATCAGGAAGAAGAATTAAGCACAAGCTCAGCCTGCCCCCCAGAACCAGAAGAGGGCCTGAAGCAATCCTGCGCTTTTGCGGCCAGGTCCCAAAAAAGCGAGTTGAAAAATGGAGCTCAGGGGCACTGCAATTCACAAACCTGCAGAGTTTTAAATGATACCTCTCGTCCACAAATATATTAAGGGAAGGCAACGAAGAGGCTTTGAAAGCAAGGCAGAATTGCAGGAAACAGATTTCAGGAGGTAGATTCAAATCGCCTTGAAAGCACATGAAAAGCGGCAAAACGTGGACAATGATGCCCTTGGCAAAAAAGGGCGTAAGCGTTTTTTCCTGAATATATTCAGGAAAAAACGCATACGCCCTTTTTGGCCAACCAAGCAACCTGGAAAGGCCAATCAGCGCTCCAAAGAAGTCTCGCTTCCCAGCGGGCAAAAGGGCCATGCGGAAAAAAGTGTCCAAACCAGAAATGCAGGACCGGCCATGGAGAAATGGGAGCCTTGCTACGCTGATGGGTGGGATGTAAATTGCCAACAGCCACTCCGGAGAAGTGTACGGTGTGTTCTGAAACATCTAAAAAACACAGCTTGGAGAGCATAGGGCACTTCCACTCATGGGCGTATAAATTGGGAAAACTAAAAATCAGCAAGACACAGGCACCCCAAAGTTTAGGGCTGCTCTTTTGACAAGAACCCCCACTTCATTACACCTTAAATATCCTAGGAAAGAGAAAAATGGATAAAGAAGTTGGGGTCCTCATGTACAATGGAATATCACTCAGCCATGAAATCAACGTCATAAGGCTAGTAGCAGCACGATGAGTGGATTTAGGTACGACGATTCTAAGTGAAATAAGTCACACAGAAAAAGACACTTATCATAAGATATCACTTCTAGAGGGAATGTGAAAACCGCTACACTTGAACTGAATTACAAAACAGAACAGAGTCACACGTTTAGGAAACACACTACGGCTGCTGAACGGGAAAGGTGAGGTGGGGTGATGCATAAAACAAGGGTTTCAAATTAGCTCAGATACCGTTCCATAAACCCAATATGTAAGAGACAAGACCTATTCCTTTTTCAGTGAACTGGACTCAACACCCCCTATTCACCGCACAAGAATATATCTGACTAGTAAGAATCTTCAAACCTACGTATTGATATCTCTCTGTAAGTGAGTCAAGGGGGTGTAAAGGGGCATAAACACAGCCGTGAAAAGCAGCTAAACCCCATTATAAAAATAAATTACTTTTCAAAACCCGTGAAACAAAGACAGTGAAAGAGAGAGAAATTCTTACAAAATTCGTTCAGGGGCTGTGATGCAACCTGGATTGACCATATCTAGACCCACAGCTGATTGAGACATAAGGGTGGACACTCTTGGGGCTGAGAGGTTCGGTGAGGTTGGGTGAGCCAACGCAGACCCTTTCAAGTAATACTGCATGGTACCCATCCCATGGGTCCCAAATCTCCAGGTTCAAGGGCATCTTCCTACGTCGAAAACAGGCATGAGAAACCCAGAAGATGGTACACCGTGTGATCGGGAAAGGTTTCTAAAACGCACCTCATTTCTCATCTCCTTTGCTCGGGTTCGCCATTCCAGCTGATTTACTAGCCATCTCCCTCCTTGGAGAATCAGCACCTTTAACCTCCTGTTCCGTACAGGTTGCAATTTGTCCTGAGGATGAACGGGAAGAGGGGGAACCAATGAGAGACTAGCTCTAGGTGTTGGGACAGGCACAGGTCACTCTATTTTCCCATCAGGAAGAAGAATTAAGCACAAGCTCAGCCTGCCCCCCAGAACCAGAAGAGGGCCTGAAGCAATCCTGCGCTTTTGCGGCCAGCTCCCAAAAAAGCGAGTTGAAAAATGGAGCTCAGGGGCACTGCAATTCACAAACCTGCAGAGTTTTAAATGATACCTCTCGTCCATAAATATATTAAGGGAAGGCAACGAAGAGGCTTTGAAAGCAAGGCAGAATTGCAGGAAACAGATTTCAGGAGGTAGATTCGAATCGCCTTGAAAGCACATGAAAAGCGGCAAAACGTGGACAATGATGCCCTTGGCCAAAAAGGGCGTATGCGTTTTTTCCTGAATATATTCAGGAAAAAACGCATACGCCCTTTTTGGCCAACCAAGCAACCTGGAAAGGCCAATCAGCGCTCCAAAGAAGTCTCGCTTCCCAGCGGGCAAAAGGGCCATGCGGAAAAAAGTGTCCAAACCAGAAATGCAGGACCGGCCATGGAGAAATGGGAGCCTTGCTACGCTGATGGGTGGGATGTAAATTGCCAACAGCCACTCTGGAGAAGTGTACGGTGTGTTCGGAAACATCTAAAAAACACAGCTTGGAGAGCATAGGGCACTTCCACTCATGGGCGTATAAATTGGGAAAACTAAAAATCAGCAAGACACAGGCACCCCAAAGTTTAGGGCTGCTCTGTTGACAAGAACCCCCACTTCATTACACCTTAAATATCCTAGGAAAGAGAAAAATGGATAAAGAAGTTGGGGTCCTCATGTACAATGGAATATCACTCAGCCATGAAATCAACGTCATAAGGCTAGTAGCAGCACGATGAGTGGATTTAGGTACGACGATTCTAAGTGAAATAAGTCACACAGAAAAAGACACTTATCATAAGATATCACTTCTAGAGGGAATGTAAAAACCGCTACACTTGAACTGAATTACAAAACAGAACAGAGTCACACGTTTAGGAAACACACTACGGCTGCTGAACGGGAAAGGTGAGGTGGGGTGATGCATAAAACAAGGGTTTCAAATTAGCTCAGATACCGTTCCATAAACCCAATATGTAAGAGACAAGACCTATTCCTTGCTCAGTGAACTGGACTCAACACCCCCTATTCACCGCACAAGAATATATCTGACTAGTAAGAATCTTCAAACCTATGTATTGATATCTCTCTGTAAGTGAGTCAAGGGGGTGTAAAGCGGCATAAACACAGCCGTGAAAAGCAGCTAAACCCCATTATAAAAATAAATTACTTTTCAAAACCCGTGAAACAAAGACAGTGAAAGAGAGAGAAATTCTTACAAAATTCGTTCAGGGGCTGTGATGCAACCTGGATTGACCATATCTAGACCCACAGCTGATTGAGACATAAGGGTGGACACTCTTGGGGCTGAGAGGTTCGGTGAGGTTGGGTGAGCCAACGCAGACCCTTTCAAGTAATACTGCATGGTACCCATCCCATGGGTCCCAAATCTCCAGGTTCAAGGGCATCTTCCTACGTCGAAAACAGGCATGAGAAACCCAGAAGATGGTACACCGTGTGATCGGGAAAGGTTTCTAAAACGCACCTCATTTCTCATCTCCTTTGCTCGGGTTCGCCATTCCAGCTGATTTACTAGCCATCTCCCTCCTTGGAGAATCAGCACCTTTACCCTCCTGTTCCGTACAGGTTGCAATTTGTCCTGAGGATGAACGGGAAGAGGGGGAACCAATGCGAGACTAGCTCCAGGGGTTGGGACAGGCACAGGTCACTCTATTTTCCCATCAGGAAGAAGAATTAAGCACAAGCTCAGCCTGCCCCCCAGAACCAGAAGAGGGCCTGAAGCAATCCTGCGCTTTTGCGGCCAGCTCCCAAAAAATCGAGTTGAAAAATGGAGCTCAGGGGCACTGCAATTCACAAACCTGCAGAGTTTTAAATGATACCTCTCGTCCACAAATATATTAAGGGAAGGCAACGAAGAGGCTTTGAAAGCAAGGCAGAATTGCAGGAAACAGATTTCAGGAGGTAGATTCGAATCGCCTTGAAAGCACATGAAAAGCGGCAAAACGTGGACAATGATGCCCTTGGCCAAAAAGGGCGTATGCGTTTTTTCCTGAATATATTCAGGAAAAAACGCATACGCCCTTTTTGGCCAAACAAGCAACCTGGAAAGGCCAATCAGCGCTCCAAAGAAGTCTCGCTTCCCAGCGGGAAAAAGGGCCATGCGGAAAAAAGTGTCCAAACCAGAAATGCAGGACCGGCCATGGAGAAATGGGAGCCTTGCTACGCTGATGGGTGGGATGTAAATTGCCAACAGCCACTCTGGAGAAGTGTACGGTGTGTTCTGAAACATCTAAAAAACACAGCTTGGAGAGCATAGGGCACTTCCACTCATGGGCGTATAAATTGGGAAAACTAAAAATCAGCAAGACACAGGCACCCCAAAGTTTAGGGCTGCTCTGTTGACAAGAACCCCCACTTCATTACACCTTCAAAATCCTAGGAAAGAGAAAAATGGATAAAGAAGTTGGGGTCCTCATGTACAATGGAATATCACTCAGCCATGAAATCAACGTCATAAGGCTAGTAGCAGCACGATGAGTGGATTTAGGTACGACGATTCTAAGTGAAATAAGTCACACAGAAAAAGACACTTATCATAAGATATCACTTCTAGAGGGAATGTAAAAACCGCTACACTTGAACTGAATTACAAAACAGAACAGAGTCACACGTTTAGGAAACACACTACGGCTGCTGAACGGGAAAGGTGAGGTGGGGTGATGCATAAAACAAGGGTTTCAAATTAGCTCAGATACCGTTCCATAAACCCAATATGTAAGAGACAAGACCTATTCCTTGCTCAGTGAACTGGACTCAACACCCCCTATTCACCGCACAAGAATATATCTGACTAGTAAGAATCTTCAAACCTAGGTATTGATATCTCTCTGTAAGTGAGTCAAGGGGGTGTAAAGCGGCATAAACACAGCCGTGAAAAGCAGCTAAACCCCATTATAAAAATAAATTACTTTTCAAAACCCGTGAAACAAAGACAGTGAAAGAGAGAGAAATTCTTACAAAATTCGTTCAGGGGCTGTGATGCAACCTGGATTGACCATATCTAGACCCACAGCTGATTGAGACATAAGGGTGGACACTCTTGGGGCTGAGAGGTTCGGTGAGGTTGGGTGAGCCAACGCAGACCCTTTCAAGTAATACTGCATGGTACCCATCCCATGGGTCCCAAATCTCCAGGTTCAAGGGCATCTTCCTACGTCGAAAACAGGCATGAGAAACCCAGAAGATGGTACACCGTGTGATCAGGAAAGGTTTCTAAAACGCACCTCATTTCTCATCTCCTTTGCTCGGGTTCGCCATTCCAGCCGATTTACTAGCCATCTCCCTCCTTGGAGAATCAGCACCTTTACCCTCCTGTTCCGTACAGGTTGCAATTTGTCCTGAGGATGAACGGGAAGAGGGGGAACCAATGAGAGACTAGCTCCAGGGGTTGGGACAGGCACAGGTCACTCTATTTTCCCATCAGGAAGAAGAATTAAGCACAAGCTCAGCCTGCCCCCCAGAACCAGAAGAGGGCCTGAAGCAATCCTGCGCTTTTGCGGCCAGCTCCCAAAAAAGCGAGTTGAAAAATGGAGCTCAGGGGCACTGCAATTCACAAACCTGCAGAGTTTTAAATGATACCTCTCGTCCACAAATATATTAAGGGAAGGCAACGAAGAGGCTTTGAAAGCAAGGCAGAATTGCAGGAAACAGATTTCAGGAGGTAGATTCGAATCGCCTTGAAAGCACATGAAAAGCGGCAAAACGTGGACAATGATGCCCTTGGCCAAAAAGGGCGTATGCGTTTTTTCCTGAATATATTCAGGAAAAAACGCATACGCCCTTTTTGGCCAACCAAGCAACCTGGAAAGGCCAATCAGCGCTCCAAAGAAGTCTCGCTTCCCAGCGGGCAAAAGGGCCATGCGGAAAAAAGTGTCCAAACCAGAAATGCAGGACCGGCCATGGAGAAATGGGAGCCTTGCTACGCTGATGGGTGGGATGTAAATTGCCAACAGCCACCCCGGGGAAGTGTACGGTGTGTTCGGAAACATCTAAAAAACACAGCTTGGAGAGCATAGGGCACTTCCACTCATGGGCGTATAAATTGGGAAAACTAAAAATCAGCAAGACACAGGCACCCCAAAGTTTAGGGCTGCTCTGTTGACAAGAACCCCCACTTCATTACACCTTAAATATCCTAGGAAAGAGAAAAATGGATAAAGAAGTTGGGGTCCTCATGTACAATGGAATATCACTCAGCCATGAAATCAACGTCATAAGGCTAGTAGCAGCACGATGAGTGGATTTAGGTACGACGATTCTAAGTGAAATAAGTCACACAGAAAAAGACACTTATCATAAGATATCACTTCTAGAGGGAATGTAAAAACCGCTACACTTGAACTGAATTACAAAACAGAACAGAGTCACACGTTTTGGAAACACACTACGGCTGCTGAACGGGAAAGGTGAGGTGGGGTGATGCATAAAACAAGGGTTTCAAATTAGCTCAGATACCGTTCCATAAACCCAATATGTAAGAGACAAGACCTATTCCTTTTTCAGTGAACTGGACTCAACACCCCCTATTCACCGCACAAGAATATATCTGACTAGTAAGAATCTTCAAACCTATGTATTGATATCTCTCTGTAAGTGAGTCAAGGGGGTGTAAAGCGGCATAAACACAGCCGTGAAAAGCAGCTAAACCCCATTATAAAAATAAATTACTTTTCAAAACCCGTGAAACAAAGACAGTGAAAGAGAGAGAAATTCTTACAAAATTCGTTCAGGGGCTGTGATTCAACTTGGATTGACCATATCTAGACCCACAGCTGATTGAGACATAAGGGTGGACACTCTTGGGGCTGAGAGGTTCGGTGAGGTTGGGTGAGCCAACGCAGACCCTTTCAAGTAATACTGCATGGTACCCATCCCATGGGTCCCAAATCTCCAGGTTCAAGGGCATCTTCCTACGTCGAAAACAGGCATGAGAAACCCAGAAGATGGTACACCGTGTGATCGGGAAAGGTTTCTAAAACGCACCTCATTTCTCATCTCCTTTGCTCGGGTTCGCCATTCCAGCCGATTTACTAGCCATCTCCCTCCTTGGAGAATCAGCACCTTTAACCTCCTGTTCCGTACAGGTTGCAATTTGTCCTGAGGATGAACGGGAAGAGGGGGAACCAATGAGAGACTAGCTCCAGGGGTTGGGACAGGCACAGGTCACTCTATTTTCCCATCAGGAAGAAGAATTAAGCACAAGCTCAGCCTGCCCCCCAGAACCAGAAGAGGGCCTGAAGCAATCCTGCGCTTTTGCGGCCAGCTCCCAAAAAAGCGAGTTGAAAAATGGAGCTCAGGGGCACTGCAATTCACAAACCTGCAGAGTTTTAAATGATACCTCTCGTCCACAAATATATTAAGGGAAGGCAACGAAGAGGCTTTGAAAGCAAGGCAGAATTGCAGGAAACAGATTTCAGGAGGTAGATTCGAATCGCCTTGAAAGCACATGAAAAGCGGCAAAACGTGGACAATGATGCCCTTGGCCAAAAAGGGCGTATGCGTTTTTTCCTGAATATATTCAGGAAAAAACGCATACGCCCTTTTTGGCCAACCAAGCAACCTGGAAAGGCCAATCAGCGCTCCAAAGAAGTCTCGCTTCCCAGCGGGCAAAAGGGCCATGCGGAAAAAAGTGTCCAAACCAGAAATGCAGGACCGGCCATGGAGAAATGGGAGCCTTGCTACGCTGATGGGTGGGATGTAAATTGCCAACAGCCACTCTGGAGAAGTGTACGGTGTGTTCGGAAACATCTAAAAAACACAGCTTGGAGAGCATAGGGCACTTCCACTCATGGGCGTATAAATTGGGAAAACTAAAAATCAGCAAGACACAGGCACCCCAAAGTTTAGGGCTGCTCTGTTGACAAGAACCCCCACTTCATTACACCTGAAATATCCTAGGAAAGAGAAAAATGGATAAAGAAGTTGGGGTCCTCATGTACAATGGAATATCACTCAGCCATGAAATCAACGTCATAAGGCTAGTAGCAGCACGATGAGTGGATTTAGGTACGACGATTCTAAGTGAAATAAGTCACACAGAAAAAGACACTTATCATAAGATATCACTTCTAGAGGGAATGTAAAAACCGCTACACTTGAACTGAATTACAAAACAGAACAGAGTCACACGTTTAGGAAACACACTACGGCTGCTGAACGGGAAAGGTGAGGTGGGGTGATGCATAAAACAAGGGTTTCAAATTAGCTCAGATACCGTTACATAAACCCAATATGTAAGAGACAAGACCTATTCCTTTTTCAGTGAACTGGACTCAACACCCCCTATTCACCGCACAAGAATATATCTGACTAGTAAGAATCTTCAAACCTATGTATTGATATCTCTCTGTAAGTGAGTCAAGGGGGTGTAAAGCGGCATAAACACAGCCGTGAAAAGCAGCTAAACCCCATTATAAAAATAAATTACTTTTCAAAACCCGTGAAACAAAGACAGTGAAAGAGAGAGAAATTCTTACAAAATTCGTTCAGGGGCTGTGATGCAACCTGGATTGACCATATCTAGACCCACAGCTGATTGAGACATAAGGGTGGACACTCTTGGGGCTGAGAGGTTCGGTGAGGTTGGGTGAGCCAACGCAGACCCTTTCAAGTAATACTGCATGGTACCCATCCCATGGGTCCCAAATCTCCAGGTTCAAGGGCATCTTCCTACGTCGAAAACAGGCATGAGAAACCCAGAAGATGGTACACCGTGTGATCGGGAAAGGTTTCTAAAACGCACCTCATTTCTCATCTACTTTGCTCGGGTTCGCCATTCCAGCCGATTTACTAGCCATCTCCCTCCTTGGAGAATCAGCACCTTTACCCTCCTGTTCCGTACAGGTTGCAATTTGTTCTGAGGATGAACGGGAAGAGGGGGAACCAATGAGAGACTAGCTCTAGGTGTTGGGACAGGCACAGGTCACTCTATTTTCCCATCAGGAAGAAGAATTAAGCACAAGCTCAGCCTGCCCCCCAGAACCAGAAGAGGGCCTGAAGCAATCCTGCGCTTTTGCGGTCAGCTCCCAAAAAAGCGAGTTGAAAAATGGAGCTCAGGGGCACTGCAATTCACAAACCTGCAGAGTTTTAAATGATACCTCTCGTCCACAAATATATTAAGGGAAGGCAACGAAGAGGCTTTGAAAGCAAGGCAGAATTGCAGGAAACAGATTTCAGGAGGTAGATTCGAATCGCCTTGAAAGCACATGAAAAGCGGCAAAACGTGGACAATGATGCCCTTGGCCAAAAAGGGCGTATGCGTTTTTTCCTGAATATATTCAGGAAAAAACGCATACGCCCTTTTTGGCCAACCAAGCAACCTGGAAAGGCCAATCAGCGCTCCAAAGAAGTCTCGCTTCCCAGCGGGCAAAAGGGCCATGCGGAAAAAAGTGTCCAAACCAGAAATGCAGGACCGGCCATGGAGAAATGGGAGCCTTGCTACGCTGATGGGTGGGATGTAAATTGCCAACAGCCACTCTGGAGAAATGTATGGTGTGTTCTGAAACATCTAAAAAACACAGCTTGGAGAGCATAGGGCACTTCCACTCATGGGCGTATAAATTGGGAAAACTAAAAATCAGCAAGACACAGGCACCCCAAAGTTTAGGGCTGCTCTGTTGACAAGAACCCCCACTTCATTACACCTTAAATATCCTAGGAAAGAGAAAAATGGATAAAGAAGTTGGGGTCCTCATGTACAATGGAATATCACTCAGCCATGAAATCAACGTCATAAGGCTAGTAGCAGCACGATGAGTGGATTTAGGTACGACGATTCTAAGTGAAATAAGTCACACAGAAAAAGACACTTATCATAAGATATCACTTCTAGAGGGAATGTAAAAACCGCTACACTTGAACTGAATTACAAAACAGAACAGAGTCACACGTTTAGGAAACACACTACGGCTGCTGAACGGGAAAGGTGAGGTGGGGTGATGCATAAAACAAGGGTTTCAAATTAGCTCAGATACCGTTCCATAAACCCAATATGTAAGAGACAAGACCTATTCCTTTTTCAGTGAACTGGACTCAACACCCCCTATTCACCGCACAAGAATATATCTGACTAGTAAGAATCTTCAAACCTATGTATTGATATCTCTCTGTAAGTGAGTCAAGGGGGTGTAAAGTGGCATAAACACAGCCGTGAAAAGCAGCTAAACCCCATTATAAAAATAAATTACTTTTCAAAACCCGTGAAACAAAGACAGTGAAAGAGAGAGAAATTCTTACAAAATTCGTTCAGGGGCTGTGATGCAACCTGGATTGACCATATCTAGACCCACAGCTGATTGAGACATAAGGGTGGACACTCTTGGGGCTGAGAGGTTCGGTGAGGTTGGGTGAGCCAACGCAGACCCTTTCAAGTAATACTGCATGGTACCCATCCCATGGGTCCCAAATCTCCAGGTTCAAGGGCATCTTCCTACATCGAAAACAGGCATGAGAAACCCAGAAGATGGTACACCGTGTGATCGGGAAAGGTTTCTAAAACGCACCTCATTTCTCATCTCCTTTGCTCGGGTTCGCCATTCCAGCCGATTTACTAGCCATCTCCCTCCTTGGAGAATCAGCACCTTTACCCTCCTGTTCCGTACAGGTTGCAATTTGTCCTGAGGATGAACGGGAAGAGGGGGAACCAATGAGAGACTAGCTCCAGGGGTTGGGACAGGCACAGGTCACTCTATTTTCCCATCAGGAAGAAGAATTAAGCACAAGCTCAGCCTGCCCCCCAGAACCAGAAGAGGGCCTGAAGCAATCCTGCGCTTTTGCGGCCAGCTCCCAAAAAAGCGAGTTGAAAAATGGAGCTCAGGGGCACTGCAATTCACAAACCTGCAGAGTTTTAAATGATACCTCTCGTCCACAAATATATTAAGGGAAGGCAACGAAGAGGCTTTGAAAGCAAGGCAGAATTGCAGGAAACAGATTTCAGGAGGTAGATTCGAATCGCCTTGAAAGCACATGAAAAGCGGCAAAACGTGGACAATGATGCCCTTGGCCAAAAAGGGCGTATGCGTTTTTACCTGAATATATTCAGGAAAAAATGCATACGCCCTTTTTGGCCAACCAAGCAACCTGGAAAGGCCAATCAGCGCTCCAAAGAAGTCTCGCTTCCCAGCGGGCAAAAGGGCCATGCGGAAAAAAGTGTCCAAACCAGAAATGCAGGACCGGCCATGGAGAAATGGGAGCCTTGCTACGCTGATGGGTGGGATGTAAATTGCCAACAGCCACTCTGGAGAAATGTATGGTGTGTTCTGAAACATCTAAAAAACACAGCTTGGAGAGCATAGGGCACTTCCACTCATGGGCGTATAAATTGGGAAAACTAAAAATCAGCAAGACACAGGCACCCCAAAGTTTAGGGCTGCTCTGTTGACAAGAACCCCCACTTCATTACACCTTCAAAATCCTAGGAAAGAGAAAAATGGATAAAGAAGTTGGGGTCCTCATGTACAATGGAATATCACTCAGCCATGAAATCAACGTCATAAGGCTAGTAGCAGCACGATGAGTGGATTTAGGTACGACGATTCTAAGTGAAATAAGTCACACAGAAAAAGACACTTATCATAAGATATCACTTCTAGAGGGAATGTAAAAACCGCTACACTTGAACTGAATTACAAAACAGAACAGAGTCACACGTTTAGGAAACACACTACGGCTGCTGAACGGGAAAGGTGAGGTGGGGTGATGCATAAAACAAGGGTTTCAAATTAGCTCAGATACCGTTCCATAAACCCAATATGTAAGAGACAAGACCTATTCCTTTTTCAGTGAACTGGACTCAACACCCCCTATTCACCGCACAAGAATATATCTGACTAGTAAGAATCTTCAAACCTATGTATTGATATCTCTCTGTAAGTGAGTCAAGGGGGTGTAAAGCGGCATAAACACAGCCGTGAAAAGCAGCTAAACCCCATTATAAAAATAAATTACTTTTCAAAACCCGTGAAACAAAGACAGTGAAAGAGAGAGAAATTCTTACAAAATTCGTTCAGGGGCTGTGATGCAACCTGGATTGACCATATCTAGACCCACAGCTGATTGAGACATCAGGGTGGACACTCTTGGGGCTGAGAGGTTCGGTGAGGTTGGGTGAGCCAACGCAGACCCTTTCAAGTAATACTGCATGGTACCCATCCCATGGGTCCCAAATCTCCAGGTTCAAGGGCATCTTCCTACGTCGAAAACAGGCATGAGAAACCCAGAAGATGGTACACCGTGTGATCGGGAAAGGTTTCTAAAACGCACCTCATTTCTCATCTCCTTTGCTCGGGTTCGCCATTCCAGCCGATTTACTAGCCATCTCCCTCCTTGGAGAATCAGCACCTTTACCCTCCTGTTCCGTACAGGTTGCAATTTGTTCTGAGGATGAACGGGAAGAGGGGGAACCAATGAGAGACTAGCTCCAGGGTTTAGGACAGGCACAGGTCACTCTATTTTCCCATCAGGAAGAAGAATTAAGCACAAGCTCAGCCTGCCCCCCAGAACCAGAAGAGGGCCTGAAGCAATCCTGCGCTTTTGCGGCCAGCTCCCAAAAAAGCGAGTTGAAAAATGGAGCTCAGGGGCACTGCAATTCACAAACCTGCAGAGTTTTAAATGATACCTCTCGTCCACAAATATATTAAGGGAAGGCAAGGAAGAGGCTTTGAAAGCAAGGCAGAATTGCAGGAAACAGATTTCAGGAGGTAGATTCGAATCGCCTTGAAAGCACATGAAAAGCGGCAAAACGTGGACAATGATGCCCTTGGCCAAAAAGGGCGTATGCGTTTTTTCCTGAATATATTCAGGAAAAAACGCATACGCCCTTTTTGGCCAACCAAGCAACCTGGAAAGGCCAATCAGCGCTCCAAAGAAGTCTCGCTTCCCAGCGGGCAAAAGGGCCATGCGGAAAAAAGTGTCCAAACCAGAAATGCAGGACCGGCCATGGAGAAATGGGAGCCTTGCTACGCTGATGGGTGGGATGTAAATTGCCAACAGCCACTCTGGAGAAATGTATGGTGTGTTCTGAAACATCTAAAAAACACAGCTTGGAGAGCATAGGGCACTTCCACTCATGGGCGTATAAATTGGGAAAACTAAAAATCAGCAAGACACAGGCACCCCAAAGTTTAGGGCTGCTCTGTTGACAAGAACCCCCACTTCATTACACCTTCAAAATCCTAGGAAAGAGAAAAATGGATAAAGAAGTTGTGGTCCTCATGTACAATGGAATATCACTCAGCCATGAAATCAACGTCATAAGGCTAGTAGCAGCATGATGAGTGGATTTAGGTACGACGATTCTAAGTGAAATAAGTCACACAGAAAAAGACACTTATCATAAGATATCACTTCTAGAGGGAATGTAAAAACCGCTGCACTTGAACTGAATTACAAAACAGAACAGAGTCACACGTTTAGGAAACACACTACGGCTGCTGAACGGGAAAGGTGAGGTGGGGTGATGCATAAAACAAGGGTTTCAAATTAGCTCAGATACCGTTCCATAAACCCAATATGTAAGAGACAAGACCTATTCCTTTTTCAGTGAACTGGACTCAACACCCCCTATTCACCGCACAAGAATATATCTGACTAGTAAGAATCTTCAAACCTATGTATTGATATCTCTCTGTAAGTGAGTCAAGGGGGTGTAAAGCGGCATAAACACAGCCGTGAAAAGCAGCTAAACCCCATTATAAAAATAAATTACTTTTCAAAACCCGTGAAACAAAGACAGTGAAAGAGAGAGAAATTCTTCCAAAATTCGTTCAGGGGCTGTGATGCAACTTGGATTGACCATATCTAGACCCACAGCTGATTGAGACATAAGGGTGGACACTCTTGGGGCTGAGAGGTTCGGTGAGGTTGGGTGAGCCAACGCAGACCCTTTCAAGTAATACTGCATGGTACCCATCCCATGGGTCCCAAATCTCCAGGTTCAAGGGCATCTTCCTACGTCGAAAACAGGCATGAGAAACCCAGAAGATGGTACACCGTGTGATCGGGAAAGGTTTCTAAAACGCACCTCATTTCTCATCTCCTTTGCTCGGGTTCGCCATTCCAGCCGATTTACTAGCCATCTCCCTCCTTGGAGAATCAGCACCTTTAACCTCCTGTTCCGTACAGGTTGCAATTTGTCCTGAGGATGAACGGGAAGAGGGGGAACCAATGAGAGACTAGCTCTAGGTGTTGGGACAGGCACAGGTCACTCTATTTTCCCATCAGGAAGAAGAATTAAGCACAAGCTCAGCCTGCCCCCCAGAACCAGAAGAGGGCCTGAAGCAATCCTGCGCTTTTGCGGCCAGCTCCCAAAAAAGCGAGTTGAAAAATGGAGCTCAGGGGCACTGCAATTCACAAACCTGCAGAGTTTTAAATGATACCTCTCGTCCACAAATATATTAAGGGAAGGCAACGAAGAGGCTTTGAAAGCAAGGCAGAATTGCAGGAAACAGATTTCAGGAGGTAGATTCGAATCGCCTTGAAAGCACATGAAAAGCGGCAAAACGTGGACAATGATGCCCTTGGCCAAAAAGGGCGTATGCGTTTTTTCCTGAATATATTCAGGAAAAAACGCATACGCCCTTTTTGGCCAACCAAGCAACCTGGAAAGGCCAATCAGCGCTCCAAAGAAGTCTCGCTTCCCAGCGGGCAAAAGGGCCATGCGGAAAAAAGTGTCCAAACCAGAAATGCAGGACCGGCCATGGAGAAATGGGAGCCTTGCTACGCTGATGGGTGGGATGTAAATTGCCAACAGCCACTCTGGAGAAGTGTACGGTGTGTTCTGAAACATCTAAAAAACACAGCTTGGAGAGCATAGGGCACTTCCACTCATGGGCGTATAAATTGGGAAAACTAAAAATCAGCAAGACACAGGCACCCCAAAGTTTAGGGCTGCTCTGTTGACAAGAACCCCCACTTCATTACACCTTAAATATCCTAGGAAAGAGAAAAATGGATAAAGAAGTTGGGGTCCTCATGTACAATGGAATATCACTCAGCCATGAAATCAATGTCATAAGGCTAGTAGCAGCACGATGAGTAGATTTAGGTACGACGATTCTAAGTGAAATAAGTCACACAGAAAAAGACACTTATCATAAGATATCACTTCTAGAGGGAATGTAAAAACCGCTACACTTGAACTGAATTACAAAACAGAACAGAGTCACACGTTTAGGAAACACACTATGGCTGCTGAACGGGAAAGGTGAGGTGGGGTGATGCATAAAACAAGGGTTTCAAATTAGCTCAGATACCGTTCCATAAACCCAATATGTAAGAGACAAGACCTATTCCTTTTTCAGTGAACTGGACTCAACACCCCCTATTCACCGCACAAGAATATATCTGACTAGTAAGAATCTTCAAACCTATGTATTGATATCTCTCTGTAAGTGAGTCAAGGGGGTGTAAAGCGGCATAAACACAGCCGTGAAAAGCAGCTAAACCCCATTATAAAAATAAATTACTTTTCAAAACCCGTGAAACAAAGGCAGTGAAAGAGAGAGAAATTCTTACAAAATTCGTTCAGGGGCTGTGATGCAACCTGGATTGACCATATCTAGACCCACAGCTGATTGAGACATAAGGGTGGACACTCTTGGGGCTGAGAGGTTCGGTGAGGTTGGGTGAGCCAACGCAGACCCTTTCAAGTAATACTGCATGGTACCCATCCCATGGGTCCCAAATCTCCAGGTTCAAGGGCATCTTCCTACGTCGAAAACAGGCATGAGAAACCCAGAAGATGGTACACCGTGTGATCAGGAAAGGTTTCTAAAACGCACCTCATTTCTCATCTCCTTTGCTCGGGTTCGCCATTCCAGCCGATTTACTAGCCATCTCCCTCCTTGGAGAATCAGCACCTTTACCCTCCTGTTCCGTACAGGTTGCAATTTGTCCTGAGGATGAACGGGAAGAGGGGGAACCAATGAGAGACTAGCTCCAGGGGTTGGGACAGGCACAGGTCACTCTATTTTCCCATCAGGAAGAAGAATTAAGCACAAGCTCAGCCTGCCCCCCAGAACCAGAAGAGGGCCTGAAGCAATCCTGCGCTTTTGCGGCCAGCTCCCAAAAAAGCGAGTTGAAAAATGGAGCTCAGGGGCACTGCAATTCACAAACCTGCAGAGTTTTAAATGATACCTCTCGTCCACAAATATATTAAGGGAAGGCAACGAAGAGGCTTTGAAAGCAAGGCAGAATTGCAGGAAACAGATTTCAGGAGGTAGATTCGAATCGCCTTGAAAGCACATGAAAAGCGGCAAAACGTGGACAATGATGCCCTTGGCCAAAAAGGGCGTATGCGTTTTTTCCTGAATATATTCAGGAAAAAACGCATACGCCCTTTTTGGCCAACCAAGCAACCTGGAAAGGCCAATCAGCGCTCCAAAGAAGTCTCGCTTCCCAGCGGGCAAAAGGGCCATGCGGAAAAAAGTGTCCAAACCAGAAATGCAGGACCGGCCATGGAGAAATGGGAGCCTTGCTACGCTGATGGGTGGGATGTAAATTGCCAACAGCCACTCTGGAGAAGTGTACGGTGTGTTCTGAAACATCTAAAAAACACAGCTTGGAGAGCATAGGGCACTTCCACTCATGGGCGTATAAATTGGGAAAACTAAAAATCAGCAAGACACAGGCACCCCAAAGTTTAGGGCTGCTCTGTTGACAAGAACCCCCACTTCATTACACCTTAAATATCCTAGGAAAGAGAAAAATGGATAAAGAAGTTGGGGTCCTCATGTACAATGGAATATCACTCAGCCATGAAATCAATGTCATAAGGCTAGTAGCAGCACGATGAGTAGATTTAGGTACGACGATTCTAAGTGAAATAAGTCACACAGAAAAAGACACTTATCATAAGATATCACTTCTAGAGGGAATGTAAAAACCGCTACACTTGAACTGAATTACAAAACAGAACAGAGTCACACGTTTAGGAAACACACTATGGCTGCTGAACGGGAAAGGTGAGGTGGGGTGATGCATAAAACAAGGGTTTCAAATTAGCTCAGATACCGTTCCATAAACCCAATATGTAAGAGACAAGACCTATTCCTTTTTCAGTGAACTGGACTCAACACCCCCTATTCACCGCACAAGAATATATCTGACTAGTAAGAATCTTCAAACCTATGTATTGATATCTCTCTGTAAGTGAGTCAAGGGGGTGTAAAGCGGCATAAACACAGCCGTGAAAAGCAGCTAAACCCCATTATAAAAATAAATTACTTTTCAAAACCCGTGAAACAAAGGCAGTGAAAGAGAGAGAAATTCTTACAAAATTCGTTCAGGGGCTGTGATGCAACCTGGATTGACCATATCTAGACCCACAGCTGATTGAGACATAAGGGTGGACACTCTTGGGGCTGAGAGGTTCGGTGAGGTTGGGTGAGCCAACGCAGACCCTTTCAAGTAATACTGCATGGTACCCATCCCATGGGTCCCAAATCTCCAGGTTCAAGGGCATCTTCCTACGTCGAAAACAGGCATGAGAAACCCAGAAGATGGTACACCGTGTGATCAGGAAAGGTTTCTAAAACGCACCTCATTTCTCATCTCCTTTGCTCGGGTTCGCCATTCCAGCCGATTTACTAGCCATCTCCCTCCTTGGAGAATCAGCACCTTTACCCTCCTGTTCCGTACAGGTTGCAATTTGTCCTGAGGATGAACGGGAAGAGGGGGAACCAATGAGAGACTAGCTCCAGGGGTTGGGACAGGCACAGGTCACTCTATTTTCCCATCAGGAAGAAGAATTAAGCACAAGCTCAGCCTGCCCCCCAGAACCAGAAGAGGGCCTGAAGCAATCCTGCGCTTTTGCGGCCAGCTCCCAAAAAAGCGAGTTGAAAAATGGAGCTCAGGGGCACTGCAATTCACAAACCTGCAGAGTTTTAAATGATACCTCTCGTCCACAAATATATTAAGGGAAGGCAACGAAGAGGCTTTGAAAGCAAGGCAGAATTGCAGGAAACAGATTTCAGGAGGTAGATTCGAATCGCCTTGAAAGCACATGAAAAGCGGCAAAACGTGGACAATGATGCCCTTGGCCAAAAAGGGCGTATGCGTTTTTTCCTGAATATATTCAGGAAAAAACGCATACGCCCTTTTTGGCCAACCAAGCAACCTGGAAAGGCCAATCAGCGCTCCAAAGAAGTCTCGCTTCCCAGCGGGCAAAAGGGCCATGCGGAAAAAAGTGTCCAAACCAGAAATGCAGGACCGGCCATGGAGAAATGGGAGCCTTGCTACGCTGATGGGTGGGATGTAAATTGCCAACAGCCACTCTGGAGAAGTGTACGGTGTGTTCTGAAACATCTAAAAAACACAGCTTGGAGAGCATAGGGCACTTCCACTCATGGGCGTATAAATTGGGAAAACTAAAAATCAGCAAGACACAGGCACCCCAAAGTTTAGGGCTGCTCTGTTGACAAGAACCCCCACTTCATTACACCTTAAATATCCTAGGAAAGAGAAAAATGGATAAAGAAGTTGGGGTCCTCATGTACAATGGAATATCACTCAGCCATGAAATCAACGTCATAAGGCTAGTAGCAGCACGATGAGTGGATTTAGGTACGACGATTCTAAGTGAAATAAGTCACACAGAAAAAGACACTTATCATAAGATATCACTTCTAGAGGGAATGTAAAAACCGCTACACTTGAACTGAATTACAAAACAGAACAGAGTCACACGTTTAGGAAACACACTACGGCTGCTGAACGGGAAAGGTGAGGTGGGGTGATGCATAAAACAAGGGTTTCAAATTAGCTCAGATACCGTTCCATAAACCCAATATGTAAGAGACAAGACCTATTCCTTTTTCAGTGAACTGGACTCAACACCCCCTATTCACCGCACAAGAATATATCTGACTAGTAAGAATCTTCAAACCTATGTATTGATATCTCTCTGTAAGTGAGTCAAGGGGGTGTAAAGCGGCATAAACACAGCCGTGAAAAGCAGCTAAACCCCATTATAAAAATAAATTACTTTTCAAAACCCGTGAAACAAAGACAGTGAAAGAGAGAGAAATTCTTACAAAATTCGTTCAGGGGCTGTGATGCAACCTGGATTGACCATATCTAGACCCACAGCTGATTGAGACATAAGGGTGGACACTCTTGGGGCTGAGAGGTTCGGTGAGGTTGGGTGAGCCAACGCAGACCCTTTCAAGTAATACTGCATGGTACCCATCCCATGGGTCCCAAATCTCCAGGTTCAAGGGCATCTTCCTACGTCGAAAACAGGCATGAGAAACCCAGAAGATGGTACACCGTGTGATCGGGAAAGGTTTCTAAAACGCACCTCATTTCTCATCTCCTTTGCTCGGGTTCGCCATTCCAGCCGATTTACTAGCCATCTCCCTCCTTGGAGAATCAGCACCTTTACCCTCCTGTTCCGTACAGGTTGCAATTTGTTCTGAGGATGAACGGGAAGAGGGGGAACCAATGAGAGACTAGCTCTAGGTGTTGGGACAGGCACAGGTCACTCTATTTTCCCATCAGGAAGAAGAATTAAGCACAAGCTCAGCCTGCCCCCCAGAACCAGAAGAGGGCCTGAAGCAATCCTGCGCTTTTGCGGTCAGCTCCCAAAAAAGCGAGTTGAAAAATGGAGCTCAGGGGCACTGCAATTCACAAACCTGCAGAGTTTTAAATGATACCTCTCGTCCACAAATATATTAAGGGAAGGCAACGAAGAGGCTTTGAAAGCAAGGCAGAATTGCAGGAAACAGATTTCAGGAGGTAGATTCGAATCGCCTTGAAAGCACATGAAAAGCGGCAAAACGTGGACAATGATGCCCTTGGCCAAAAAGGGCGTATGCGTTTTTTCCTGAATATATTCAGGAAAAAACGCATACGCCCTTTTTGGCCAACCAAGCAACCTGGAAAGGCCAATCAGAGCTCCAAAGAAGTCTCGCTTCCCAGCGGGCAAAAGGGCCATGCGGAAAAAAGTGTCCAAACCAGAAATGCAGGACCGGCCATGGAGAAATGGGAGCCTTGCTACGCTGATGGGTGGGATGTAAATTGCCAACAGCCACTCTGGAGAAATGTATGGTGTGTTCTGAAACATCTAAAAAACACAGCTTGGAGAGCATAGGGCACTTCCACTCATGGGCGTATAAATTGGGAAAACTAAAAATCAGCAAGACACAGGCACCCCAAAGTTTAGGGCTGCTCTGTTGACAAGAACCCCCACTTCATTACACCTTAAATATCCTAGGAAAGAGAAAAATGGATAAAGAAGTTGGGGTCCTCATGTACAATGGAATATCACTCAGCCATGAAATCAACGTCATAAGGCTAGTAGCAGCACGATGAGTGGATTTAGGTACGACGATTCTAAGTGAAATAAGTCACACAGAAAAAGACACTTATCATAAGATATCACTTCTAGAGGGAATGTAAAAACCGCTACACTTGAACTGAATTACAAAACAGAACAGAGTCACACGTTTAGGAAACACACTACGGCTGCTGAACGGGAAAGGTGAGGTGGGGTGATGCATAAAACAAGGGTTTCAAATTAGCTCAGATACCGTTCCATAAACCCAATATGTAAGAGACAAGACCTATTCCTTTTTCAGTGAACTGGACTCAACACCCCCTATTCACCGCACAAGAATATATCTGACTAGTAAGAATCTTCAAACCTATGTATTGATATCTCTCTGTAAGTGAGTCAAGGGGGTGTAAAGCGGCATAAACACAGCCGTGAAAAGCAGCTAAACCCCATTATAAAAATAAATTACTTTTCAAAACCCGTGAAACAAAGACAGTGAAAGAGAGAGAAATTCTTACAAAATTCGTTCAGGGGCTGTGATGCAACCTGGATTGACCATATCTAGACCCACAGCTGATTGAGACATAAGGGTGGACACTCTTGGGGCTGAGAGGTTCGGTGAGGTTGGGTGAGCCAACGCAGACCCTTTCAAGTAATACTGCATGGTACCCATCCCATGGGTCCCAAATCTCCAGGTTCAAGGGCATCTTCCTACATCGAAAACAGGCATGAGAAACCCAGAAGATGGTACACCGTGTGATCAGGAAAGGTTTCTAAAACGCACCTCATTTCTCATCTCCTTTGCTCGGGTTCGCCATTCCAGCCGATTTACTAGCCATCTCCCTCCTTGGAGAATCAGCACCTTTACCCTCCTGTTCCGTACAGGTTGCAATTTGTCCTGAGGATGAACGGGAAGAGGGGGAACCAATGAGAGACTAGCTCCAGGGGTTGGGACAGGCACAGGTCACTCTATTTTCCCATCAGGAAGAAGAATTAAGCACAAGCTCAGCCTGCCCCCCAGAACCAGAAGAGGGCCTGAAGCAATCCTGCGCTTTTGCGGCCAGCTCCCAAAAAAGCGAGTTGAAAAATGGAGCTCAGGGGCACTGCAATTCACAAACCTGCAGAGTTTTAAATGATACCTCTCGTCCACAAATATATTAAGGGAAGGCAACGAAGAGGCTTTGAAAGCAAGGCAGAATTGCAGGAAACAGATTTCAGGAGGTAGATTCGAATCGCCTTGAAAGCACATGAAAAGCGGCAAAATGTGGACAATGATGCCCTTGGCCAAAAAGGGCGTATGCGTTTTTACCTGAATATATTCAGGAAAAAACGCATACGCCCTTTTTGGCCAACCAAGCAACCTGGAAAGGCCGATCAGCGCTCCAAAGAAGTCTCGCTTCCCAGCGGGCAAAAGGGCCATGCGGAAAAAAGTGTCCAAACCAGAAATGCAGGACCGGCCATGGAGAAATGGGAGCCTTGCTACGCTGATGGGTGGGATGTAAATTGCCAACAGCCACTCTGGAGAAATGTATGGTGTGTTCTGAAACATCTAAAAAACACAGCTTGGAGAGCATAGGGCACTTCCACTCATGGGCGTATAAATTGGGAAAACTAAAAATCAGCAAGACACAGGCACCCCAAAGTTTAGGGCTGCTCTGTTGACAAGAACCCCCACTTCATTACACCTTAAATATCCTAGGAAAGAGAAAAATGGATAAAGAAGTTGTGGTCCTCATGTACAATGGAATATCACTCAGCCATGAAATCAACGTCATAAGGCTAGTAGCAGCACGATGAGTGGATTTAGGTACGACGATTCTAAGTGAAATAAGTCACACAGAAAAAGACACTTATCATAAGATATCACTTCTAGAGGGAATGTAAAAACCGCTACACTTGAACTGAATTACAAAACAGAACAGAGTCACACGTTTAGGAAACACACTACGGCTGCTGAACGGGAAAGGTGAGGTGGGGTGATGCATAAAACAAGGGTTTCAAATTAGCTCAGATACCGTTCCATAAACCCAATATGTAAGAGACAAGACCTATTCCTTGCTCAGTGAACTGGACTCAACACCCCCTATTCACCGCACAAGAATATATCTGACTAGTAAGAATCTTCAAACCTATGTATTGATATCTCTCTGTAAGTGAGTCAAGGGGGTGTAAAGCGGCATAAACACAGCCGTGAAAAGCAGCTAAACCCCATTATAAAAATAAATTACTTTTCAAAACCCGTGAAACAAAGACAGTGAAAGAGAGAGAAATTCTTCCAAAATTCGTTCAGGGGCTGTGATGCAACTTGGATTGACCATATCTAGACCCACAGCTGATTGAGACATAAGGGTGGACACTCTTGGGGCTGAGAGGTTCGGTGAGGTTGGGTGAGCCAACGCAGACCCTTTCAAGTAATACTGCATGGTACCCATCCCATGGGTCCCAAATCTCCAGGTTCAAGGGCATCTTCCTACGTCGAAAACAGGCATGAGAAACCCAGAAGATGGTACACCGTGTGATCAGGAAAGGTTTCTAAAACGCACCTCATTTCTCATCTCCTTTGCTCGGGTTCGCCATTCCAGCCGATTTACTAGCCATCTCCCTCCTTGGAGAATCAGCACCTTTACCCTCCTGTTCCGTACAGGTTGCAATTTGTCCTGAGGATGAACGGGAAGAGGGGGAACCAATGAGAGACTAGCTCCAGGGGTTGGGACAGGCACAGGTCACTCTATTTTCCCATCAGGAAGAAGAATTAAGCACAAGCTCAGCCTGCCCCCCAGAACCAGAAGAGGGCCTGAAGCAATCCTGCGCTTTTGCGGCCAGCTCCCAAAAAAGCGAGTTGAAAAATGGAGCTCAGGGGCACTGCAATTCACAAACCTGCAGAGTTTTAAATGATACCTCTCGTCCACAAATATATTAAGGGAAGGCAACGAAGAGGCTTTGAAAGCAAGGCAGAATTGCAGGAAACAGATTTCAGGAGGTAGATTCGAATCGCCTTGAAAGCACATGAAAAGCGGCAAAACGTGGACAATGATGCCCTTGGCCAAAAAGGGCGTATGCGTTTTTTCCTGAATATATTCAGGAAAAAACGCATACGCCCTTTTTGGCCAACCAAGCAACCTGGAAAGGCCAATCAGCGCTCCAAAGAAGTCTCGCTTCCCAGCGGGCAAAAGGGCCATGCGGAAAAAAGTGTCCAAACCAGAAATGCAGGACCGGCCATGGAGAAATGGGAGCCTTGCTACGCTGATGGGTGGGATGTAAATTGCCAACAGCCACTCTGGAGAAGTGTACGGTGTGTTCTGAAACATCTAAAAAACACAGCTTGGAGAGCATAGGGCACTTCCACTCATGGGCGTATAAATTGGGAAAACTAAAAATCAGCAAGACACAGGCACCCCAAAGTTTAGGGCTGCTCTGTTGACAAGAACCCCCACTTCATTACACCTTAAATATCCTAGGAAAGAGAAAAATGGATAAAGAAGTTGGGGTCCTCATGTACAATGGAATATCACTCAGCCATGAAATCAACGTCATAAGGCTAGTAGCAGCACGATGAGTGGATTTAGGTACGACGATTCTAAGTGAAATAAGTCACACAGAAAAAGACACTTATCATAAGATATCACTTCTAGAGGGAATGTAAAAACCGCTACACTTGAACTGAATTACAAAACAGAACAGAGTCACACCTTTAGGAAACACACTACGGCTGCTGAACGGGAAAGGTGAGGTGGGGTGATGCATAAAACAAGGGTTTCAAATTAGCTCAGATACCGTTCCATAAACCCAATATGTAAGAGACAAGACCTATTCCTTGCTCAGTGAACTGGACTCAACACCCCCTATTCACCGCACAAGAATATATCTGACTAGTAAGAATCTTCAAACCTATGTATTGATATCTCTCTGTAAGTGAGTCAAGGGGGTGTAAAGCGGCATAAACACAGCCGTGAAAAGCAGCTAAACCCCATTATAAAAATAAATTACTTTTCAAAACCCGTGAAACAAAGACAGTGAAAGAGAGAGAAATTCTTACAAAATTCGTTCAGGGGCTGTGATGCAACCTGGATTGACCATATCTAGACCCACAGCTGATTGAGACATAAGGGTGGACACTCTTGGGGCTGAGAGGTTCGGTGAGGTTGGGTGAGCCAACGCAGACCCTTTCAAGTAATACTGCATGGTACCCATCCCATGGGTCCCAAATCTCCAGGTTCAAGGGCATCTTCCTACGTCGAAAACAGGCATGAGAAACCCAGAAGATGGTACACCGTGTGATCGGGAAAGGTTTCTAAAACGCACCTCATTTCTCATCTCCTTTGCTCGGGTTCGCCATTCCAGCCGATTTACTAGCCATCTCCCTCCTTGGAGAATCAGCACCTTTACCCTCCTGTTCCGTACAGGTTGCAATTTGTTCTGAGGATGAACGGGAAGAGGGGGAACCAATGAGAGACTAGCTCTAGGTGTTGGGACAGGCACAGGTCACTCTATTTTCCCATCAGGAAGAAGAATTAAGCACAAGCTCAGCCTGCCCCCCAGAACCAGAAGAGGGCCTGAAGCAATCCTGCGCTTTTGCGGTCAGCTCCCAAAAAAGCGAGTTGAAAAATGGAGCTCAGGGGCACTGCAATTCACAAACCTGCAGAGTTTTAAATGATACCTCTCGTCCACAAATATATTAAGGGAAGGCAACGAAGAGGCTTTGAAAGCAAGGCAGAATTGCAGGAAACAGATTTCAGGAGGTAGATTCGAATCGCCTTGAAAGCACATGAAAAGCGGCAAAACGTGGACAATGATGCCCTTGGCCAAAAAGGGCGTATGCGTTTTTTCCTGAATATATTCAGGAAAAAACGCTTACGCCCTTTTTGGCCAACCAAGCAACCTGGAAAGGCCAATCAGAGCTCCAAAGAAGTCTCGCTTCCCAGCGGGCAAAAGGGCCATGCGGAAAAAAGTGTCCAAACCAGAAATGCAGGACCGGCCATGGAGAAATGGGAGCCTTGCTACGCTGATGGGTGGGATGTAAATTGCCAACAGCCACTCTGGAGAAATGTATGGTGTGTTCTGAAACATCTAAAAAACACAGCTTGGAGAGCATAGGGCACTTCCACTCATGGGCGTATAAATTGGGAAAACTAAAAATCAGCAAGACACAGGCACCCCAAAGTTTAGGGCTGCTCTGTTGACAAGAACCCCCACTTCATTACACCTTAAATATCCTAGGAAAGAGAAAAATGGATAAAGAAGTTGGGGTCCTCATGTACAATGGAATATCACTCAGCCATGAAATCAACGTCATAAGGCTAGTAGCAGCACGATGAGTGGATTTAGGTACGACGATTCTAAGTGAAATAAGTCACACAGAAAAAGACACTTATCATAAGATATCACTTCTAGAGGGAATGTAAAAACCGCTACACTTGAACTGAATTACAAAACAGAACAGAGTCACACGTTTAGGAAACACACTACGGCTGCTGAACGGGAAAGGTGAGGTGGGGTGATGCATAAAACAAGGGTTTCAAATTAGCTCAGATACCGTTCCATAAACCCAATATGTAAGAGACAAGACCTATTCCTTTTTCAGTGAACTGGACTCAACACCCCCTATTCACCGCACAAGAATATATCTGACTAGTAAGAATCTTCAAACCTATGTATTGATATCTCTCTGTAAGTGAGTCAAGGGGGTGTAAAGCGGCATAAACACAGCCGTGAAAAGCAGCTAAACCCCATTATAAAAATAAATTACTTTTCAAAACCCGTGAAACAAAGACAGTGAAAGAGAGAGAAATTCTTACAAAATTCGTTCAGGGGCTGTGATGCAACCTGGATTGACCATATCTAGACCCACAGCTGATTGAGACATAAGGGTGGACACTCTTGGGGCTGAGAGGTTCGGTGAGGTTGGGTGAGCCAACGCAGACCGTTTCAAGTAATACTGCATGGTACCCATCCCATGGGTCCCAAATCTCCAGGTTCAAGGGCATCTTCCTACGTCGAAAACAGGCATGAGAAACCCAGAAGATGGTACACCGTGTGATCGGGAAAGGTTTCTAAAACGCACCTCATTTCTCATCTCCTTTGCTCGGGTTCGCCATTCCAGCCGATTTACTAGCCATCTCCCTCCTTGGAGAATCAGCACCTTTACCCTCCTGTTCCGTACAGGTTGCAATTTGTCCTGAGGATGAACGGGAAGAGGGGGAACCAATGAGAGACTAGCTCTAGGTGTTGGGACAGGCACAGGTCACTCTATTTTCCCATCAGGAAGAAGAATTAAGCACAAGCTCAGCCTGCCCCCCAGAACCAGAAGAGGGCCTGAAGCAATCCTGCGCTTTTGCGGTCAGCTCCCAAAAAAGCGAGTTGAAAAATGGAGCTCAGGGGCACTGCAATTCACAAACCTGCAGAGTTTTAAATGATACCTCTCGTCCACAAATATATTAAGGGAAGGCAACGAAGAGGCTTTGAAAGCAAGGCAGAATTGCAGGAAACAGATTTCAGGAGGTAGATTCGAATCGCCTTGAAAGCACATGAAAAGCGGCAAAACGTGGACAATGATGCCCTTGGCCAAAAAGGGCGTATGCGTTTTTTCCTGAATATATTCAGGAAAAAACGCATACGCCCTTTTTGGCCAACCAAGCAACCTGGAAAGGCCAATCAGAGCTCCAAAGAAGTCTCGCTTCCCAGCGGGCAAAAGGGCCATGCGGAAAAAAGTGTCCAAACCAGAAATGCAGGACCGGCCATGGAGAAATGGGAGCCTTGCTACGCTGATGGGTGGGATGTAAATTGCCAACAGCCACTCTGGAGAAATGTATGGTGTGTTCTGAAACATCTAAAAAACACAGCTTGGAGAGCATAGGGCACTTCCACTCATGGGCGTATAAATTGGGAAAACTAAAAATCAGCAAGACACAGGCACCCCAAAGTTTAGGGCTGCTCTGTTGACAAGAACCCCCACTTCATTACACCTTAAATATCCTAGGAAAGAGAAAAATGGATAAAGAAGTTGGGGTCCTCATGTACAATGGAATATCACTCAGCCATGAAATCAACGTCATAAGGCTAGTAGCAGCACGATGAGTGGATTTAGGTACGACGATTCTAAGTGAAATAAGTCACACAGAAAAAGACACTTATCATAAGATATCACTTCTAGAGGGAATGTAAAAACCGCTACACTTGAACTGAATTACAAAACAGAACAGAGTCACACGTTTAGGAAACACACTATGGCTGCTGAACGGGAAAGGTGAGGTGGGGTGATGCATAAAACAAGGGTTTCAAATTATCTCTGATACCGTTCCATAAACCCAATATGTAAGAGACAAGACCTATTCCTTTTTCAGTGAACTGGACTCAACACCCCCTATTCACCGCACAAGAATATATCTGACTAGTAAGAATCTTCAAACCTATGTATTGATATCTCTCTGTAAGTGAGTCAAGGGGGTGTAAAGCGGCATAAACACAGCCGTGAAAAGCAGCTAAACCCCATTATAAAAATAAATTACTTTTCAAAACCCGTGAAACAAAGACAGTGAAAGAGAGAAATTCTTACAAAATTCGTTCAGGGGCTGTGATGCAACCTGGATTGACCATATCTAGACCCACAGCTGATTGAGACATAAGGGTGGACACTCTTGGGGCTGAGAGGTTCGGTGAGGTTGGGTGAGCCAACGCAGACCCTTTCAAGTAATACTGCATGGTACCCATCCCATAGGTCCCAAATCTCCAGGTTCAAGGGCATCTTCCTACGTCGAAAACAGGCATGAGAAACCCAGAAGATGGTACACCGTGTGATCAGGAAAGGTTTCTAAAACGCACCTCATTTCTCATCTCCTTTGCTCGGGTTCGCCATTCCAGCCGATTTACTAGCCATCTCCCTCCTTGGAGAATCAGCACCTTTACCCTCCTGTTCCGTACAGGTTGCAATTTGTCCTGAGGATGAACGGGAAGAGGGGGAACCAATGAGAGACTAGCTCCAGGGGTTGGGACAGGCACAGGTCACTCTATTTTCCCATCAGGAAGAAGAATTAAGCACAAGCTCAGCCTGCCCCCCAGAACCAGAAGAGGGCCTGAAGCAATCCTGCGCTTTTGCGGCCAGCTCCCAAAAAAGCGAGTTGAAAAATGGAGCTCAGGGGCACTGCAATTCACAAACCTGCAGAGTTTTAAATGATACCTCTCGTCCACAAATATATTAAGGGAAGGCAACGAAGAGGCTTTGAAAGCAAGGCAGAATTGCAGGAAACAGATTTCAGGAGGTAGATTCGAATCGCCTTGAAAGCACATGAAAAGCGGCAAAACGTGGACAATGATGCCCTTGGCCAAAAAGGGCGTATGCGTTTTTTCCTGAATATATTCAGGAAAAAACGCATACGCCCTTTTTGGCCAACCAAGCAACCTGGAAAGGCCAATCAGCGCTCCAAAGAAGTCTCGCTTCCCAGCGGGCAAAAGGGCCATGCGGAAAAAAGTGTCCAAACCAGAAATGCAGGACCGGCCATGGAGAAATGGGAGCCTTGCTACGCTGATGGGTGGGATGTAAATTGCCAACAGCCACTCTGGAGAAGTGTACGGTGTGTTCTGAAACATCTAAAAAACACAGCTTGGAGAGCATAGGGCACTTCCACTCATGGGCGTATAAATTGGGAAAACTAAAAATCAGCAAGACACAGGCACCCCAAAGTTTAGGGCTGCTCTGTTGACAAGAACCCCCACTTCATTACACCTTAAATATCCTAGGAAAGAGAAAAATGGATAAAGAAGTTGGGGTCCTCATGTACAATGGAATATCACTCAGCCATGAAATCAACGTCATAAGGCTAGTAGCAGCACGATGAGTGGATTTAGGTACGACGATTCTAAGTGAAATAAGTCACACAGAAAAAGACACTTATCATAAGATATCACTTCTAGAGGGAATGTAAAAACCGCTACACTTGAACTGAATTACAAAACAGAACAGAGTCACACCTTTAGGAAACACACTACGGCTGCTGAACGGGAAAGGTGAGGTGGGGTGATGCATAAAACAAGGGTTTCAAATTAGCTCAGATACCGTTCCATAAACCCAATATGTAAGAGACAAGACCTATTCCTTTTTCAGTGAACTGGACTCAACACCCCCTATTCACCGCACAAGAATATATCTGACTAGTAAGAATCTTCAAACCTATGTATTGATATCTCTCTGTAAGTGAGTCAAGGGGGTGTAAAGCGGCATAAACACAGCCGTGAAAAGCAGCTAAACCCCATTATAAAAATAAATTACTTTTCAAAACCCGTGAAACAAAGACAGTGAAAGAGAGAGAAATTCTTACAAAATTCGTTCAGGGGCTGTGATGCAACCTGGATTGACCATATCTAGACCCACAGCTGATTGAGACATAAGGGTGGACACTCTTGGGGCTGAGAGGTTCGGTGAGGTTGGGTGAGCCAACGCAGACCCTTTCAAGTAATACTGCATGGTACCCATCCCATGGGTCCCAAATCTCCAGGTTCAAGGGCATCTTCCTACGTCGAAAACAGGCATGAGAAACCCAGAAGATGGTACACCGTGTGATCGGGAAAGGTTTCTAAAACGCACCTCATTTCTCATCTCCTTTGCTCGGGTTCGCCATTCCAGCCGATTTACTAGCCATCTCCCTCCTTGGAGAATCAGCACCTTTACCCTCCTGTTCCGTACAGGTTGCAATTTGTCCTGAGGATGAACGGGAAGAGGGGGAACCAATGAGAGACTAGCTCCAGGGGTTGGGACAGGCACAGGTCACTCTATTTTCCCATCAGGAAGAAGAATTAAGCACAAGCTCAGCCTGCCCCCCAGAACCAGAAGAGGGCCTGAAGCAATCCTGCGCTTTTGCGGCCAGCTCCCAAAAAAGCGAGTTGAAAAATGGAGCTCAGGGGCACTGCAATTCACAAACCTGCAGAGTTTTAAATGATACCTCTCGTCCACAAATATATTAAGGGAAGGCAACGAAGAGGCTTTGAAAGCAAGGCAGAATTGCAGGAAACAGATTTCAGGAGGTAGATTCGAATCGCCTTGAAAGCACATGAAAAGCGGCAAAACGTGGACAATGATGCCCTTGGCCAAAAAGGGCGTATGCGTTTTTTCCTGAATATATTCAGGAAAAAACGCATACGCCCTTTTTGGCCAACCAAGCAACCTGGAAAGGCCAATCAGCGCTCCAAAGAAGTCTCGCTTCCCAGCGGGCAAAAGGGCCATGCGGAAAAAAGTGTCCAAACCAGAAATGCAGGACCGGCCATGGAGAAATGGGAGCCTTGCTACGCTGATGGGTGGGATGTAAATTGCCAACAGCCACTCTGGAGAAGTGTACGGTGTGTTCTGAAACATCTAAAAAACACAGCTTGGAGAGCATAGGGCACTTCCACTCATGGGCGTATAAATTGGGAAAACTAAAAATCAGCAAGACACAGGCACCCCAAAGTTTAGGGCTGCTCTGTTGACAAGAACCCCCACTTCATTACACCTTAAATATCCTAGGAAAGAGAAAAATGGATAAAGAAGTTGGGGTCCTCATGTACAATGGAATATCACTCAGCCATGAAATCAACGTCATAAGGCTAGTAGCAGCACGATGAGTGGATTTAGGTACGACGATTCTAAGTGAAATAAGTCACACAGAAAAAGACACTTATCATAAGATATCACTTCTAGAGGGAATGTAAAAACCGCTACACTTGAACTGAATTACAAAACAGAACAGAGTCACACGTTTAGGAAACACACTACGGCTGCTGAACGGGAAAGGTGAGGTGGGGTGATGCATAAAACAAGGGTTTCAAATTAGCTCAGATACCGTTCCATAAACCCAATATGTAAGAGACAAGACCTATTCCTTTTTCAGTGAACTGGACTCAACACCCCCTATTCACCGCACAAGAATATATCTGACTAGTAAGAATCTTCAAACCTATGTATTGATATCTCTCTGTAAGTGAGTCAAGGGGGTGTAAAGCGGCATAAACACAGCCGTGAAAAGCAGCTAAACCCCATTATAAAAATAAATTACTTTTCAAAACCCGTGAAACAAAGACAGTGAAAGAGAGAGAAATTCTTACAAAATTCGTTCAGGGGCTGTGATGCAACCTGGATTGACCATATCTAGACCCACAGCTGATTGAGACATAAGGGTGGACACTCTTGGGGCTGAGAGGTTCGGTGAGGTTGGGTGAGCCAACGCAGACCCTTTCAAGTAATACTGCATGGTACCCATCCCATGGGTCCCAAATCTCCAGGTTCAAGGGCATCTTCCTACGTCGAAAACAGGCATGAGAAACCCAGAAGATGGTACACCGTGTGATCGGGAAAGGTTTCTAAAACGCACCTCATTTCTCATCTCCTTTGCTCGGGTTCGCCATTCCAGCCGATTTACTAGCCATCTCCCTCCTTGGAGAATCAGCACCTTTACCCTCCTGTTCCGTACAGGTTGCAATTTGTTCTGAGGATGAACGGGAAGAGGGGGAACCAATGAGAGACTAGCTCTAGGTGTTGGGACAGGCACAGGTCACTCTATTTTCCCATCAGGAAGAAGAATTAAGCACAAGCTCAGCCTGCCCCCCAGAACCAGAAGAGGGCCTGAAGCAATCCTGCGCTTTTGCGGTCAGCTCCCAAAAAAGCGAGTTGAAAAATGGAGCTCAGGGGCACTGCAATTCACAAACCTGCAGAGTTTTAAATGATACCTCTCGTCCACAAATATATTAAGGGAAGGCAACGAAGAGGCTTTGAAAGCAAGGCAGAATTGCAGGAAACAGATTTCAGGAGGTAGATTCGAATCGCCTTGAAAGCACATGAAAAGCGGCAAAACGTGGACAATGATGCCCTTGGCCAAAAAGGGCGTATGCGTTTTTTCCTGAATATATTCAGGAAAAAACGCTTACGCCCTTTTTGGCCAACCAAGCAACCTGGAAAGGCCAATCAGAGCTCCAAAGAAGTCTCGCTTCCCAGCGGGCAAAAGGGCCATGCGGAAAAAAGTGTCCAAACCAGAAATGCAGGACCGGCCATGGAGAAATGGGAGCCTTGCTACGCTGATGGGTGGGATGTAAATTGCCAACAGCCACTCTGGAGAAATGTATGGTGTGTTCTGAAACATCTAAAAAACACAGCTTGGAGAGCATAGGGCACTTCCACTCATGGGCGTATAAATTGGGAAAACTAAAAATCAGCAAGACACAGGCACCCCAAAGTTTAGGGCTGCTCTGTTGACAAGAACCCCCACTTCATTACACCTTAAATATCCTAGGAAAGAGAAAAATGGATAAAGAAGTTGGGGTCCTCATGTACAATGGAATATCACTCAGCCATGAAATCAACGTCATAAGGCTAGTAGCAGCACGATGAGTGGATTTAGGTACGACGATTCTAAGTGAAATAAGTCACACAGAAAAAGACACTTATCATAAGATATCACTTCTAGAGGGAATGTAAAAACCGCTACACTTGAACTGAATTACAAAACAGAACAGAGTCACACGTTTAGGAAACACACTACGGCTGCTGAACGGGAAAGGTGAGGTGGGGTGATGCATAAAACAAGGGTTTCAAATTAGCTCAGATACCGTTCCATAAACCCAATATGTAAGAGACAAGACCTATTCCTTTTTCAGTGAACTGGACTCAACACCCCCTATTCACCGCACAAGAATATATCTGACTAGTAAGAATCTTCAAACCTATGTATTGATATCTCTCTGTAAGTGAGTCAAGGGGGTGTAAAGCGGCATAAACACAGCCGTGAAAAGCAGCTAAACCCCATTATAAAAATAAATTACTTTTCAAAACCCGTGAAACAAAGACAGTGAAAGAGAGAGAAATTCTTACAAAATTCGTTCAGGGGCTGTGATGCAACCTGGATTGACCATATCTAGACCCACAGCTGATTGAGACATAAGGGTGGACACTCTTGGGGCTGAGAGGTTCGGTGAGGTTGGGTGAGCCAACGCAGACCGTTTCAAGTAATACTGCATGGTACCCATCCCATGGGTCCCAAATCTCCAGGTTCAAGGGCATCTTCCTACGTCGAAAACAGGCATGAGAAACCCAGAAGATGGTACACCGTGTGATCGGGAAAGGTTTCTAAAACGCACCTCATTTCTCATCTCCTTTGCTCGGGTTCGCCATTCCAGCCGATTTACTAGCCATCTCCCTCCTTGGAGAATCAGCACCTTTACCCTCCTGTTCCGTACAGGTTGCAATTTGTCCTGAGGATGAACGGGAAGAGGGGGAACCAATGAGAGACTAGCTCTAGGTGTTGGGACAGGCACAGGTCACTCTATTTTCCCATCAGGAAGAAGAATTAAGCACAAGCTCAGCCTGCCCCCCAGAACCAGAAGAGGGCCTGAAGCAATCCTGCGCTTTTGCGGTCAGCTCCCAAAAAAGCGAGTTGAAAAATGGAGCTCAGGGGCACTGCAATTCACAAACCTGCAGAGTTTTAAATGATACCTCTCGTCCACAAATATATTAAGGGAAGGCAACGAAGAGGCTTTGAAAGCAAGGCAGAATTGCAGGAAACAGATTTCAGGAGGTAGATTCGAATCGCCTTGAAAGCACATGAAAAGCGGCAAAACGTGGACAATGATGCCCTTGGCCAAAAAGGGCGTATGCGTTTTTTCCTGAATATATTCAGGAAAAAACGCATACGCCCTTTTTGGCCAACCAAGCAACCTGGAAAGGCCAATCAGAGCTCCAAAGAAGTCTCGCTTCCCAGCGGGCAAAAGGGCCATGCGGAAAAAAGTGTCCAAACCAGAAATGCAGGACCGGCCATGGAGAAATGGGAGCCTTGCTACGCTGATGGGTGGGATGTAAATTGCCAACAGCCACTCTGGAGAAATGTATGGTGTGTTCTGAAACATCTAAAAAACACAGCTTGGAGAGCATAGGGCACTTCCACTCATGGGCGTATAAATTGGGAAAACTAAAAATCAGCAAGACACAGGCACCCCAAAGTTTAGGGCTGCTCTGTTGACAAGAACCCCCACTTCATTACACCTTAAATATCCTAGGAAAGAGAAAAATGGATAAAGAAGTTGGGGTCCTCATGTACAATGGAATATCACTCAGCCATGAAATCAACGTCATAAGGCTAGTAGCAGCACGATGAGTGGATTTAGGTACGACGATTCTAAGTGAAATAAGTCACACAGAAAAAGACACTTATCATAAGATATCACTTCTAGAGGGAATGTAAAAACCGCTACACTTGAACTGAATTACAAAACAGAACAGAGTCACACGTTTAGGAAACACACTATGGCTGCTGAACGGGAAAGGTGAGGTGGGGTGATGCATAAAACAAGGGTTTCAAATTATCTCTGATACCGTTCCATAAACCCAATATGTAAGAGACAAGACCTATTCCTTTTTCAGTGAACTGGACTCAACACCCCCTATTCACCGCACAAGAATATATCTGACTAGTAAGAATCTTCAAACCTATGTATTGATATCTCTCTGTAAGTGAGTCAAGGGGGTGTAAAGCGGCATAAACACAGCCGTGAAAAGCAGCTAAACCCCATTATAAAAATAAATTACTTTTCAAAACCCGTGAAACAAAGACAGTGAAAGAGAGAAATTCTTACAAAATTCGTTCAGGGGCTGTGATGCAACCTGGATTGACCATATCTAGACCCACAGCTGATTGAGACATAAGGGTGGACACTCTTGGGGCTGAGAGGTTCGGTGAGGTTGGGTGAGCCAACGCAGACCCTTTCAAGTAATACTGCATGGTACCCATCCCATAGGTCCCAAATCTCCAGGTTCAAGGGCATCTTCCTACGTCGAAAACAGGCATGAGAAACCCAGAAGATGGTACACCGTGTGATCAGGAAAGGTTTCTAAAACGCACCTCATTTCTCATCTCCTTTGCTCGGGTTCGCCATTCCAGCCGATTTACTAGCCATCTCCCTCCTTGGAGAATCAGCACCTTTACCCTCCTGTTCCGTACAGGTTGCAATTTGTCCTGAGGATGAACGGGAAGAGGGGGAACCAATGAGAGACTAGCTCCAGGGGTTGGGACAGGCACAGGTCACTCTATTTTCCCATCAGGAAGAAGAATTAAGCACAAGCTCAGCCTGCCCCCCAGAACCAGAAGAGGGCCTGAAGCAATCCTGCGCTTTTGCGGCCAGCTCCCAAAAAAGCGAGTTGAAAAATGGAGCTCAGGGGCACTGCAATTCACAAACCTGCAGAGTTTTAAATGATACCTCTCGTCCACAAATATATTAAGGGAAGGCAACGAAGAGGCTTTGAAAGCAAGGCAGAATTGCAGGAAACAGATTTCAGGAGGTAGATTCGAATCGCCTTGAAAGCACATGAAAAGCGGCAAAACGTGGACAATGATGCCCTTGGCCAAAAAGGGCGTATGCGTTTTTTCCTGAATATATTCAGGAAAAAACGCATATGCCCTTTTTGGCCAACCAAGCAACCTGGAAAGGCCAATCAGCGCTCCAAAGAAGTCTCGCTTCCCAGCGGGCAAAAGGGCCATGCGGAAAAAAGTGTCCAAACCAGAAATGCAGGACCGGCCATGGAGAAATGGGAGCCTTGCTACGCTGATGGGTGGGATGTAAATTGCCAACAGCCACTCTGGAGAAGTGTACGGTGTGTTCGGAAACATCTAAAAAACACAGCTTGGAGAGCATAGGGCACTTCCACTCATGGGCGTATAAATTGGGAACACTAAAAATCAGCAAGACACAGGCACCCCAAAGTTTAGGGCTGCTCTGTTGACAAGAACCCCCACTTCATTACACCTTAAATATCCTAGGAAAGAGAAAAATGGATAAAGAAGTTGTGGTCCTCATGTACAATGGAATATCACTCAGCCATGAAATCAACGTCATAAGGCTAGCAGCAGCACGATGAATGGATTTAGGTACGACCATTCTAAGTGAAATAAGTCACTCAGAAAAAGACACTTATCCTAAGATATCACTTCTAGAGGGAATGTAAAAACCGCTACACTTGAACTGAATTACAAAACAGAACAGAGTCACACGTTTAGAAAACACACTATGGCTGCTGAACGGGAAAGGTGAGGTGGGGTGATGCATAAAACAAGGGTTTCAAATTAGCTCAGATACCGTTCCATAAACCCAATATGTAAGAGACAAGACCTATTCCTTTTTCAGTGAACTGGACTCAACACCCTCTATTCACCGCACAAGAATATATCTGACTAGTAAGAATCTTCAAACCTATGTATTGATATCTCTCTGTAAGTGAGTCAAGGGGGTGTAAAGCGGCATAAACACAGCCGTGAAAAGCAGCTAAACCCCATTATAAAAATAAATTACTTTTCAAAACCCGTGAAACAAAGACAGTGAAAGAGAGAGAAATTCTTACAAAATTCGTTCAGGGGCTGTGATGCAACCTGGATTGACCATATCTAGACCCACAGCTGATTGAGACATAAGGGTGGACACTCTTGGGGCTGAGAGGTTCGGTATGGTTGGGTGAGCCAACGCAGACCCTTTCAAGTAATACTGCATGGTACCCATCCCATGGGTCCCAAATCTCCAGGTTCAAGGGCATCTTCCTACGTCGAAAACAGGCATGAGAAACCCAGAAGATGGTACACCGTGTGATCGGGAAAGGTTTCTAAAACGCACCTCATTTCTCATCTCCTTTGCTCGGGTTCGCCATTCCAGCCGATTTACTAGCCATCTCCCTCCTTGGAGAATCAGCACCTTTACCCTCCTGTTCCGTACAGGTTGCAATTTGTCCTGAGGATGAACGGGAAGAGGGGGAACCAATGAGAGACTAGCTCTAGGTGTTGGGACAGGCACAGGTCACTCTATTTTCCCATCAGGAAGAAGAATTAAGCACAAGCTCAGCCTGCCCCCCAGAACCAGAAGAGGGCCTGAAGCAATCCTGCGCTTTTGCGGCCAGCTCCCAAAAAAGCGAGTTGAAAAATGGAGCTCAGGGGCACTGCAATTCACAAACCTGCAGAGTTTTAAATGATACCTCTCGTCCACAAATATATTAAGGGAAGGCAACGAAGAGGCTTTGAAAGCAAGGCAGAATTGCAGGAAACAGATTTCAGGAGGTAGATTCGAATCGCCTTGAAAGCACATGAAAAGCGGCAAAACGTGGACAATGATGCCCTTGGCCAAAAAGGGCGTATGCGTTTTTTCCTGAATATATTCAGGAAAAAACGCATACGCCCTTTTTGGCCAACCAAGCAACCTGGAAAGGCCAATCAGCGCTCCAAAGAAGTCTCGCTTCCCAGCGGGCAAAAGGGCCATGCGGAAAAAAGTGTCCAAACCAGAAATGCAGGACCGGCCATGGAGAAATGGGAGCCTTGCTACGCTGATGGGTGGGATGTAAATTGCCAACAGCCACTCTGGAGAAGTGTACGGGGTGTTCTGAAACATCTAAAAAACACAGCTTGGAGAGCATAGGGCACTTCCACTCATGGGCGTATAAATTGGGAAAACTAAAAATCAGCAAGACACAGGCACCCCAAAGTTTAGGGCTGCTCTGTTGACAAGAACCCCCACTTCATTACACCTTAAATATCCTAGGAAAGAGAAAAATGGATAAAGAAGTTGTGGTCCTCATGTACAATGGAATATCACTCAGCCATGAAATCAACGTCATAAGGCTAGCAGCAGCACGATGAATGGATTTAGGTACGACCATTCTAAGTGAAATAAGTCACTCAGAAAAAGACACTTATCCTAAGATATCACTTCTAGAGGGAATGTAAAAACCGCTACACTTGAACTGAATTACAAAACAGAACAGAGTCACACGTTTAGAAAACACACTATGGCTGCTGAACGGGAAAGGTGAGGTGGGGTGATGCATAAAACAAGGGTTTCAAATTAGCTCAGATACCGTTCCATAAACCCAATATGTAAGAGACAAGACCTATTCCTTTTTCAGTGAACTGGACTCAACACCCCCTATTCACCGCACAAGAATATATCTGACTAGTAAGAATCTTCAAACCTATGTATTGATATCTCTCTGTAAGTGAGTCAAGGGGGTGTAAAGCGGCATAAACACAGCCGTGAAAAGCAGCTAAACCCCATTATAAAAATAAATTACTTTTCAAAACCCGTGAAACAAAGACAGTGAAAGAGAGAGAAATTCTTACAAAATTCGTTCAGGGGCTGTGATGCAACCTGGATTGACCATATCTAGACCCACAGCTGATTGAGACATAAGGGTGGACACTCTTGGGGCTGAGAGGTTCGGTATGGTTGGGTGAGCCAACGCAGACCCTTTCAAGTAATACTGCATGGTACCCATCCCATGGGTCCCAAATCTCCAGGTTCAAGGGCATCTTCCTACGTCGAAAACAGGCATGAGAAACCCAGAAGATGGTACACCGTGTGATCGGGAAAGGTTTCTAAAACGCACCTCATTTCTCATCTCCTTTGCTCGGGTTCGCCATTCCAGCCGATTTACTAGCCATCTCCCTCCTTGGAGAATCAGCACCTTTACCCTCCTGTTCCGTACAGGTTGCAATTTGTCCTGAGGATGAACGGGAAGAGGGGGAACCAATGAGAGACTAGCTCTAGGTGTTGGGACAGGCACAGGTCACTCTATTTTCCCATCAGGAAGAAGAATTAAGCACAAGCTCAGCCTGCCCCCCAGAACCAGGAGAGGGCCTGAAGCAATCCTGCGCTTTTGCGGTCAGCTCCCAAAAAAGCGAGTTGAAAAATGGAGCTCAGGGGCACTGCAATTCACAAACCTGCAGAGTTTTAAATGATACCTCTCGTCCACAAATATATTAAGGGAAGGCAACGAAGAGGCTTTGAAAGCAAGGCAGAATTGCAGGAAACAGATTTCAGGAGGTAGATTCGAATCGCCTTGAAATCACATGAAAAGAGGCAGAAAGTGGACTATGATGCCCTTGGCCAAAAAGGGCGTATGCGTTTTTTCCTGAATATATTCAGGAAAAAACGCATACGCCCTTTTTGGCCAACCAAGCAACCTGGAAAGGCCAATCAGCGCTCCAAAGAAGTCTCGCTTCCCAGCGGGCAAAACGGCCATGCGGAAAAAAGTGTCCAAACCAGAAATGCAGGACCGGCCATGGAGAAATGGGAGCCTTGCTACGCTGATGGGTGGGATGTAAATTGCCAACAGCCACTCTGGAGAAGTGTACGGTGTGTTCTGAAACATCTAAAAAACACAGCTTGGAGAGCATAGGGCACTTCCACTCATGGGCGTATAAATTGGGAAAACGAAAAATCAGCAAGACACAGGCACCCCAAAGTTTAGGGCTGCTCTGTTGACAAGAACCCCCACTTCATTACACCTTAAATATCCTAGGAAAGAAAAAAGTGGATAAAGAAGTTGTGGTCCTCATGTACAATGGAATATCACTCAGCCATGAAATCAACGTCATAAGGCTAGTAGCAGCACGATGAGTGGATTTAGGTACGACGATTCTAAGTGAAATAAGTCACACAGAAAAAGACACTTATCATAAGATATCACTTCTAGAGGGAATGTAAAAACCGCTACACTTGAACTGAATTACAAAACAGAACAGAGTCACACGTTTAGGAAACACACTACGGCTGCTGAACGGGAAAGGTGAGGTGGGGTGATGCATAAAACAAGGGTTTCAAATTAGCTCAGATACCGTTCCATAAACCCAATATGTAAGAGACAAGACCTATTCCTTTTTCAGTGAACTGGACTCAACACCCCCTATTCACCGCACAAGAATATATCTGACTAGGAAGAATCTTCAAACCTATGTATTGATATCTCTCTGTAAGTGAGTCAAGGGGGTGTAAAGCGGCATAAACACAGCCGTGAAAAGCAGCTAAACCCCATTATAAAAATAAATTACTTTTCAAAACCCGTGAAACAAAGACAGTGAAAGAGAGAGAAATTCTTACAAAATTCGTTCAGGGGCTGTGATGCAACCTGGATTGACCATATCTAGACCCACAGCTGATTGAGACATAAGGGTGGACACTCTTGGGGCTGAGAGGTTCGGTGAGGTTGGGTGAGCCAACGCAGACCCTTTCAAGTAATACTGCATGGTACCCATCCCATGGGTCCCAAATCTCCAGGTTCAAGGGCATCTTCCTACGTCGAAAACAGGCATGAGAAACCCAGAAGATGGTACACCATGTGATCGGGAAAGGTTTCTAAAACGCACCTCATTTCTCATCTCCTTTGCTCGGGTTCGCCATTCCAGCCGATTTACTAGCCATCTCCCTCCTTGGAGAATCAGCACCTTTACCCTCCTGTTCCGTACAGGTTGCAATTTGTCCTGAGGATGAACGGGAAGAGGGGGAACCAATGAGAGACAAGCTCCAGGGGTTGGGACAGGCACAGGTCACTCTATTTTCCCATCAGGAAGAAGAATTAAGCACAAGCTCAGCCTGCCCCCCAGAACCAGAAGAGGGCCTGAAGCAATCCTGCGCTTTTGCGGCCAGCTCCCAAAAAAGCGAGTTGAAAAATGGAGCTCAGGGGCACTGCAATTCACAAACCTGCAGAGTTTTAAATGATACCTCTCGTCCACAAATATATTAAGGGAAGGCAACGAAGAGGCTTTGAAGGCAAGGCAGAATTGCAGGAAACAGATTTCAGGAGGTAGATTCGAATCGCCTTGAAAGCACATGAAAAGCGGCAAAACGTGGACAATGATGCCCTTGGCCAAAAAGGGCGTATGCGTTTTTTCCTGAATATATTCAGGAAAAAACGCATACGCCCTTTTTGGCCAACCAAGCAACCTGGAAAGGCCAATCAGCGCTCCAAAGAAGTCTCGCTTCCCAGCGGGCAAAAGGGCCATGCGGAAAAAAGTGTCCAAACCAGAAATGCAGGACCGGCCATGGAGAAATGGGAGCCTTGCTACGCTGATGGGTGGGATGTAAATTGCCAACAGCCACTCTGGAGAAGTGTACGGTGTGTTCGGAAACATCTAAAAAACACAGCTTGGAGAGCATAGGGCACTTCCACTCATGGGCGTATAAATTGGGAAAACTAAAAATCAGCAAGACACAGGCACCCCAAAGTTTAGGGCTGCTCTGTTGACAAGAACCCCCACTTCATTACACCTTAAATATCCTAGGAAAGAGAAAAATGGATAAAGAAGTTGGGGTCCTCATGTACAATGGAATATCACTCAGCCATGAAATCAACGTCATAAGGCTAGTAGCAGCACGATGAGTGGATTTAGGTACGACGATTCTAAGTGAAATAAGTCACACAGAAAAAGACACTTATCATAAGATATCACTTCTAGAGGGAATGTAAAAACCGCTACACTTGAACTGAATTACAAAACAGAACAGAGTCACACGTTTAGAAAACACACTATGGCTGCTGAACGGGAAAGGTGAGGTGGGGTGATGCATAAAACAAGGGTTTCAAATTAGCTCAGATACCGTTCCATAAACCCAATATGTAAGAGACAAGACCTATTCCTTTTTCAGTGAACTGGACTCAACACCCCCTATTCACCGCACAAGAATATATCTGACTAGTAAGAATCTTCAAACCTATGTATTGATATCTCTCTGTAAGTGAGTCAAGGGGGTGTAAAGCGGCATAAACACAGCCGTGAAAAGCAGCTAAACCCCATTATAAAAATAAATTACTTTTCAAAACCCGTGAAACAAAGACAGTGAAAGAGAGAGAAATTCTTACAAAATTCGTTCAGGGGCTGTGATGCAACCTGGATTGACCATATCTAGACCCACAGCTGATTGAGACATAAGGGTGGACACTCTTGGGGCTGAGAGGTTCGGTGAGGTTGGGTGAGCCAACGCAGACCCTTTCAAGTAATACTGCATGGTACCCATCCCATGGGTCCCAAATCTCCAGGTTCAAGGGCATCTTCCTACGTCGAAAACAGGCATGAGAAACCCAGAAGATGGTACACCGTGTGATCGGGAAAGGTTTCTAAAACGCACCTCATTTCTCATCTCCTTTGCTCGGGTTCGCCATTCCAGCCGATTTACTAGCCATCTCCCTCCTTGGAGAATCAGCACCTTTACCCTCCTGTTCCGTACAGGTTGCAATTTGTCCTGAGGATGAACGGGAAGAGGGGGAACCAATGAGAGACTAGCTCTAGGTGTTGGGACAGGCACAGGTCACTCTATTTTCCCATCAGGAAGAAGAATTAAGCACAAGCTCAGCCTGCCCCCCAGAACCAGAAGAGGGCCTGAAGCAATCCTGCGCTTTTGCGGCCAGCTCCCAAAAAAGCGAGTTGAAAAATGGAGCTCAGGGGCACTGCAATTCACAAACCTGCAGAGTTTTAAATGATACCTCTCGTCCACAAATATATTAAGGGAAGGCAACGAAGAGGCTTTGAAGGCAAGGCAGAATTGCAGGAAACAAATTTCAGGAGGTAGATTCGAATCGCCTTGAAAGCACATGAAAAGCGGCAAAACGTGGACAATGATGCCCTTGGCCAAAAAGGGCGTATGCGTTTTTTCCTGAATATATTCAGGAAAAAACGCATACGCCCTTTTTGGCCAACCAAGCAACCTGGAAAGGCCAATCAGCGCTCCAAAGAAGTCTCGCTTCCCAGCGGGCAAAAGGGCCATGCGGAAAAAAGTGTCCAAACCAGAAATGCAGGACCGGCCATGGAGAAATGGGAGCCTTGCTACGCTGATGGGTGGGATGTAAATTGCCAACAGCCACTCTGGAGAAGTGTACGGTGTGTTCGGAAACATCTAAAAAACACAGCTTGGAGAGTATAGGGCACTTCCACTCATGGGCGTATAAATTGGGAAAACTAAAAATCAGCAAGACACAGGCACCCCAAAGTTTAGGGCTGCTCTGTTGACAAGAACCCCCACTTCATTACACCTTCAATATCCTAGGAAAGAGAAAAATGGATAAAGAAGTTGGGGTCCTCATGTACAATGGAATATCACTCAGCCATGAAATCAACGTCATAAGGCTAGTAGCAGCACGATGAGTGGATTTAGGTACGACGATTCTAAGTGAAATAAGTCACACAGAAAAAGACACTTATCATAAGATATCACTTCTAGAGGGAATGTAAAAACCGCTACACTTGAACTGAATTACAAAACAGAACAGAGTCACACGTTTAGGAAACACACTACGGCTGCTGAACGGGAAAGGTGAGGTGGGGTGATGCATAAAACAAGGGTTTCAAATTAGCTCAGATACCGTTCCATAAACCCAATATGTAAGAGACAAGACCTATTCCTTTTTCAGTGAACTGGACTCAACACCCCCTATTCACCGCACAAGAATATATCTGACTAGTAAGAATCTTCAAACCTATGTATTGATATCTCTCTGTAAGTGAGTCAAGGGGGTGTAAAGCGGCATAAACACAGCCGTGAAAAGCAGCTAAACCCCATTATAAAAATAAATTACTTTTCAAAACCCGTGAAACAAAGACAGTGAAAGAGAGAGAAATTCTTACAAAATTCGTTCAGGGGCTGTGATGCAACCTGGATTGACCATATCTAGACCCACAGCTGATTGAGACATAAGGGTGGACACTCTTGGGGCTGAGAGGTTCGGTGAGGTTGGGTGAGCCAACGCAGACCCTTTCAAGTAATACTGCATGGTACCCATCCCATGGGTCCCAAATCTCCAGGTTCAAGGGCATCTTCCTACGTCGAAAACAGGCATGAGAAACCCAGAAGATGGTACACCGTGTGATCGGGAAAGGTTTCTAAAACGCACCTCATTTCTCATCTCCTTTGCTCGGGTTCGCCATTCCAGCCGATTTACTAGCCATCTCCCTCCTTGGAGAATCAGCACCTTTAACCTCCTGTTCCATACAGGTTGCAATTTGTCCTGAGGATGAACGGGAAGAGGGGGAACCAATGAGAGACTAGCTCTAGGTGTTGGGACAGGCACAGGTCACTCTATTTTCCCATCAGCAAGAAGAATTAAGCACAAGCTCAGCCTGCCCCCCAGAACCAGAAGAGGGCCTGAAGCAATCCTGCGCTTTTGCGGCCAGCTCCCAAAAAAGCGAGTTGAAAAATGGAGCTCAGGGGCACTGCAATTCACAAACCTGCAGAGTTTTAAATGATACCTCTCGTCCACAAATATATTAAGGGAAGGCAACGAAGAGGTTTTGAAAGCAAGGCAGAATTGCAGGAAACAGATTTCAGGAGGTAGATTCGAATCGCCTTGAAAGCACATGAAAAGCGGCAAAACGTGGACAATGATGCCCTTGGCCAAAAAGGGCGTATGCGTTTTTTCCTGAATATATTCAGGAAAAAACGCATACGCCCTTTTTGGCCAACCAAGCAACCTGGAAAGGCCAATCAGCGCTCCAAAGAAGTCTCGCTTCCCAGCGGGCAAAAGGGCCATGCGGAAAAAAGTGTCCAAACCAGAAATGCAGGACCGGCCATGGAGAAATGGGAGCCTTGCTACGCTGATGGGTGGGATGTAAATTGCCAACAGCCACTCTGGAGAAGTGTACGGTGTGTTCGGAAACATCTAAAAAACACAGCTTGGAGAGCATAGGGCACTTCCTCTCATGGGCGTATAAATTGGGAAAACTAAAAATCAGCAAGACACAGGCACCCCAAAGTTTAGGGCTGCTCTGTTGACAAGAACCCCCACTTCATTACACCTTAAATATCCTAGGAAAGAGAAAAATGGATAAAGAAGTTGGGGTCCTCATGTACAATGGAATATCACTCAGCCATGAAATCAACGTCATAAGGCTAGTAGCAGCACGATGAGTGGATTTAGGTACGACGATTCTAAGTGAAATAAGTCACACAGAAAAAGACACTTATCCTAAGATATCACTTAGAGAGGGAATGTAAAAACCGCTACACTTCAACTGAATTGCAAAACAGAACAGAGTCACACGTTTAGGAAACACACTACGGCTGCTGAACGGGAAAGGTGAGGTGGGGTGATGCATAAAACAAGGGTTTCAAATTAGCTCAGATACCGTTCCATAAACCCAATATGTAAGAGACAAGACCTATTCCTTTTTCAGTGAACTGGACTCAACACCCCCTATTCACCGCACAAGAATATATCTGACTAGTAAGAATCTTCAAACCTATGTATTGATATCTCTCTGTAAGTGAGTCAAGGGGGTGTAAAGCGGCATAAACACAGCCGTGAAAAGCAGCTAAACCCCATTATAAAAATAAATTACTTTTCAAAACCCGTGAAACAAAGACAGTGAAAGAGAGAGAAATTCTTACAAAATTCGTTCAGGGGCTGTGATGCAACCTGGATTGACCATATCTAGACCCACAGCTGATTGAGACATAAGGGTGGACACTCTTGGGGCTGAGAGGTTCGGTGAGGTTGGGTGAGCCAACGCAGACCCTTTCAAGTAATACTGCATGGTACCCATCCCATGGGTCCCAAATCTCCAGGTTCAAGGGCATCTTCCTACGTCGAAAACAGGCATGAGAAACCCAGAAGATGGTACACCGTGTGATCGGGAAAGGTTTCTAAAACGCACCTCATTTCTCATCTCCTTTGCTCGGGTTCGCCATTCCAGCCGATTTACTAGCCATCTCCCTCCTTGGAGAATCAGCACCTTTACCCTCCTGTTCCGTACAGGTTGCAATTTGTCCTGAGGATGAACGGGAAGAGGGGGAACCAATGAGAGACTAGCTCTAGGTGTTGGGACAGGCACAGGTCACTCTATTTTCCCATCAGGAAGAAGAATTAAGCACAAGCTCAGCCTGCCCCCCAGAACCAGAAGAGGGCCTGAAGCAATCCTGCGCTTTTGCGGCCAGCTCCCAAAAAAGCGAGTTGAAAAATGGAGCTCAGGGGCACTGCAATTCACAAACCTGCAGAGTTTTAAATGATACCTCTCGTCCACAAATATATTAAGGGAAGGCAACGAAGAGGCTTTGAAAGCAAGGCAGAATTGCAGGAAACAGATTTCAGGAGGTAGATTCGAATCGCCTTGAAAGCACATGAAAAGCGGCAAAACGTGGACAATGATGCCCTTGGCCAAAAAGGGCGTATGCGTTTTTTCCTGAATATATTCAGGAAAAAACGCATACGCCCTTTTTGGCCAACCAAGCAACCTGGAAAGGCCAATCAGCGCTCCAAAGAAGTGTCGCTTCCCAGCGGGCAAAAGGGCCATGCGGAAAAAAGTGTCCAAACCAGAAATGCAGGACCGGCCATGGAGAAATGGGAGCCTTGCTACGCTGATGGGTGGGATGTAAATTGCCAACAGCCACTCTGGAGAAGTGTACGGTGTGTTCTGAAACATCTAAAAAACACAGCTTGGAGAGCATAGGGCACTTCCACTCATGGGCGTATAAATTGGGAAAACTAAAAATCAGCAAGACACAGGCACCCCAAAGTTTAGGGCTGCTCTGTTGACAAGAACCCCCACTTCATTACACCTTAAATATCCTAGGAAAGAGAAAAATGGATAAAGAAGTTGGGGTCCTCATGTACAATGGAATATCACTCAGCCATGAAATCAACGTCATAAGGCTAGTAGCAGCACGATGAGTGGATTTAGGTACGACGATTCTAAGTGAAATAAGTCACACAGAAAAAGACACTTATCATAAGATATCACTTCTAGAGGGAATGTAAAAACCGCTACACTTGAACTGAATTACAAAACAGAACAGAGTCACACGTTTAGAAAACACACTATGGCTGCTGAACGGGAAAGGTGAGGTGGGGTGATGCATAAAACAAGGGTTTCAAATTAGCTCAGATACCGTTCCATAAACCCAATATGTAAGAAACAAGACCTATCCCTTTTTCAGTGAACTGGACTCAACACCCCCTATTCACCGCACAAGAATATATCTGACTAGTAAGAATCTTCAAACCTATGTATTGATATCTCTCTGTAAGTGAGTCAAGGGGGTGTAAAGCGGCATAAACACAGCCGTGAAAAGCAGCTAAACCCCATTATAAAAATAAATTACTTTTCAAAACCCGTGAAACAAAGACAGTGAAAGAGAGAGAAATTCTTACAAAATTCGTTCAGGGGCTGTGATGCAACCTGGATTGACCATATCTAGACCCACAGCTGATTGAGACATAAGGGTGGAAACTCTTGGGGCTGAGAGGTTCGGTGAGGTTGGGTGAGCCAACGCAGACCCTTTCAAGTAATACTGCATGGTACCCATCCCATGGGTCCCAAATCTCCAGGTTCAAGGGCATCTTCCTACGTCGAAAACAGGCATGAGAAACCCAGAAGATGGTACACCGTGTGATCGGGAAAGGTTTCTAAAACGCACCTCATTTCTCATCTCCTTTGCTCGGGTTCGCCATTCCAGCCGATTTACTAGCCATCTCCCTCCTTGGAGAATCAGCACCTTTAACCTCCTGTTCCGTACAGGTTGCAATTTGTCCTGACGATGAACGGGAAGAGGGGGAACCAATGAGAGACTAGCTCTAGGTGTTGGGACAGGCACAGGTCACTCTATTTTCCCATCAGGAAGAAGAATTAAGCACAAGCTCAGCCTGCCCCCCAGAACCAGAAGAGGGCCTGAAGCAATCCTGCGCTTTTGCGGCCAGCTCCCAAAAAAGCGAGTTGAAAAATGGAGCTCAGGGGCACTGCAATTCACAAACCTGCAGAGTTTTAAATGATACCTCTCGTCCACAAATATATTAAGGGAAGGCAACGAAGAGGCTTTGAAAGCAAGGCAGAATTGCAGGAAACAGATTTCAGGAGGTAGATTCGAATCGCCTTGAAAGCACATGAAAAGCGGCAAAACGTGGACAATGATGCCCTTGGCCAAAAAGGGCGTATGCGTTTTTTCCTGAATATATTCAGGAAAAAACGCATACGCCCTTTTTGGCCAACCAAGCAACCTGGAAAGGCCAATCAGCGCTCCAAAGAAGTCTCGCTTCCCAGCGGGCAAAAGGGCCATGCGGAAAAAAGTGTCCAAACCAGAAATGCAGGACCGGCCATGGAGAAATGGGAGCCTTGCTACGCTGATGGGTGGGATGTAAATTGCCAACAGCCACTCTGGAGAAGTGTACGGTGTGTTCGGAAACATCTAAAAAACACAGCTTGGAGAGCATAGGGCACTTCCACTCATGGGCGTATAAATTGGGAAAACTAAAAATCAGCAAGACACAGGCACCCCAAAGTTTAGGGCTGCTCTGTTGACAAGAACCCCCACTTCATTACACCTTAAATATCCTAGGAAAGAGAAAAATGGATAAAGAAGTTGTGGTCCTCATGTACAATGGAATATCACTCAGCCATGAAATCAACGTCATAAGGCTAGCAGCAGCACGATGAATGGATTTAGGTACGACCATTCTAAGTGAAATAAGTCACTCAGAAAAAGACACTTATCCTAAGATATCACTTCTAGAGGGAATGTAAAAACCGCTACACTTGAACTGAATTACAAAACAGAACAGAGTCACACGTTTAGAAAACACACTATGGCTGCTGAACGGGAAAGGTGAGGTGGGGTGATGCATAAAACAAGGGTTTCAAATTAGCTCAGATACCGTTCCATAAACCCAATATGTAAGAGACAAGACCTATTCCTTTTTCAGTGAACTGGACTCAACACCCCCTATTCACCGCACAAGAATATATCTGACTAGTAAGAATCTTCAAACCTATGTATTGATATCTCTCTGTAAGTGAGTCAAGGGGGTGTAAAGCGGCATAAACACAGCCGTGAAAAGCAGCTAAACCCCATTATAAAAATAAATTACTTTTCAAAACCCGTGAAACAAAGACAGTGAAAGAGAGAGAAATTCTTACAAAATTCGTTCAGGGGCTGTGATGCAACCTGGATTGACCATATCTAGACCCACAGCTGATTGAGACATAAGGGTGGACACTCTTGGGTCTGAGAGGTTCGGTATGGTTGGGTGAGCCAACGCAGACCCTTTCAAGTAATACTGCATGGTACCCATCCCATGGGTCCCAAATCTCCAGGTTCAAGGGCATCTTCCTACGTCGAAAACAGGCATGAGAAACCCAGAAGATGGTACACCGTGTGATCGGGAAAGGTTTCTAAAACGCACCTCATTTCTCATCTCCTTTGCTCGGGTTCGCCATTCCAGCCGATTTACTAGCCATCTCCCTCCTTGGAGAATCAGCACCTTTAACCTCCTGTTCTGTACAGGTTGCAATTTGTCCTGAGGATGAACGGGAAGAGGGGGAACCAATGAGAGACTAGCTCTAGGTGTTGAGACAGGTACAGGTCTCTCTATTTTCCCATCAGGAAGAAGAATTAAGCACAAGCTCAGCCTGCCCCCCAGAACAAGAAGAGGGCCTGAAGCAATCCTGCGCTTTTGCGGTCAGCTCCCAAAAAAGCGAGTTGAAAAATGGAGCTCAGGGGCACTGCAATTCACAAACCTGCAGAGTTTTAAATGATACCTCTCGTCCACAAATATATTAAGGGAAGGCAACGAAGAGGCTTTGAAAGCAAGGCAGAATTGCAGGAAACAGATTTCAGGAGGTAGATTCGAATCGCCTTGAAAGCACATGAAAAGAGGTAGAAAGTGGACTATGATGCCCTTGGCCAAAAAGGGCGTATGCGTTTTTTCCTGAATATATTCAGGAAAAAACGCATACGCCCTTTTTGGCCAACCAAGCAACCTGGAAAGGCCAATCAGCGCTCCAAAGAAGTCTCGCTTCCCAGCGGGCAAAAGGGCCATGCGGAAAAAAGTGTCCAAACCAGAAATGCAGGACCGGCCATGGAGAAATGGGAGCCTTGCTACGCTGATGGGTGGGATGTAAATTGCCAACAGCCACTCTGGAGAAGTGTATGGTGTGTTCGGAAACATCTAAAAAACACAGCTTGGAGAGCATAGGGCACTTCCACTCATGGGCGTATAAATTGGGAAAACGAAAAATCAGCAAGACACAGGCACCCCAAAGTTTAGGGCTGCTCTGTTGACAAGAACCCCCACTTCATTACACCTTAAATATCCTAGGAAAGAGAAAAATGGATAAAGAAGTTGGGGTCCTCATGTACAATGGAATATCACTCAGCCATGAAATCAACGTCATAAGGCTAGCAGCAGCACGATGAATGGATTTAGGTACGACCATTCTAAGTGAAATAAGTCACTCAGAAAAAGACACTTATCCTAAGATATCACTTCTAGAGGGAATGTAAAAACCGCTACACTTGAACTGAATTACAAAACAGAACAGAGTCACACGTTTAGAAAACACACTATGGCTGCTGGACGGGAAAGGTGAGGTGGGGTGATGCATAAAACAAGGGTTTCAAATTAGCTCAGATACCGTTCCATAAACCCAATATGTAAGAGACAAGACCTATTCCTTTTTCAGTGAACTGGACTCAACACCCCCTATTCACCGCACAAGAATATATCTGACTAGTAAGAATCTTCAAATCTATGTATTGATATCTCTCTGTAAGTGAGTCAAGGGGGTGTAAAGCGGGATAAACACAGCCGTGAAAAGCAGCTAAACCCCATTATAAAAATAAATTACTTTTCAAAACCCGTGAAACAAAGACAGTGAAAGAGAGAGAAATTCTTACAAAATTCGTTCAGGGGCTGTGATGCAACCTGGATTGACCATATCTAGACCCACAGCTGATTGAGACATAAGGGTGGACACTCTTGGGGCTGAGAGGTTCGGTGAGGTTGGGTGAGCCAACGCAGACCCTTTCAAGTAATACTGCATGGTACCCATCCCATGGGTCCCAAATCTCCAGGTTCAAGGGCATCTTCCTACGTCGAAAACAGGCATGAGAAACCCAGAAGATGGTACACCATGTGATCGGGAAAGGTTTCTAAAACGCACCTCATTTCTCATCTCCTTTGCTCGGGTTCGCCATTCCAGCCGATTTACTAGCCATCTCCCTCCTTGGAGAATCAGCACCTTTACCCTCCTGTTCCGTACAGGTTGCAATTTGTCCTGAGGATGAACGGGAAGAGGGGGAACCAATGAGAGACAAGCTCCAGGGGTTGGGACAGGCACAGGTCACTCTATTTTCCCATCAGGAAGAAGAATTAAGCACAAGCTCAGCCTGCCCCCCAGAACCAGAAGAGGGCCTGAAGCAATCCTGCGCTTTTGCGGCCAGCTCCCAAAAAAGCGAGTTGAAAAATGGAGCTCAGGGGCACTGCAATTCACAAACCTGCAGAGTTTTAAATACCTCTCGTCCACAAATATATTAAGGGAAGGCAACGAAGAGGCTTTGAAGGCAAGGCAGAATTGCAGGAAACAGATTTCAGGAGGTAGATTCGAATCGCCTTGAAAGCACATGAAAAGCGGCAAAACGTGGACAATGATGCCCTTGGCCAAAAAGGGCGTATGCGTTTTTTCCTGAATATATTCAGGAAAAAACGCATACGCCCTTTTTGGCCAACCAAGCAACCTGGAAAGGCCAATCAGCGCTCCAAAGAAGTCTCGCTTCCCAGCGGGCAAAAGGGCCATGCGGAAAAAAGTGTCCAAACCAGAAATGCAGGACCGGCCATGGAGAAATGGGAGCCTTGCTACGCTGATGGGTGGGATGTAAATTGCCAACAGCCACTCTGGAGAAGTGTACGGTGTGTTCTGAAACATCTAAAAAACACAGCTTGGAGAGCATAGGGCACTTCCACTCATGGGCGTATAAATTGGGAAAACTAAAAATCAGCAAGACACAGGCACCCCAAAGTTTAGGGCTGCTCTGTTGACAAGAACCCCCACTTCATTACACCTTAAATATCCTAGGAAAGAGAAAAATGGATAAAGAAGTTGGGGTCCTCATGTACAATGGAATATCACTCAGCCATGAAATCAACGTCATAAGGCTAGCAGCAGCACGACGAATGGATTTAGGTACGACCATTCTAAGTGAAATAAGTCACTCAGAAAAAGACACTTATCCTAAGATATCACTTCTAGAGGGAATGTAAAAACCGCTACACTTGAACTGAATTACAAAACAGAACAGAGTCACACGTTTAGAAAACACACTATGGCTGCTGAACGGGAAAGGTGAGGTGGGGTGATGCATAAAACAAGGGTTTCAAATTAGCTCAGATACCGTTCCATAAACCCAATATGTAAGAGACAAGACCTATTCCTTTTTCAGTGAACTGGACTCAACACCCCCTATTCACCGCACAAGAATATATCTGACTAGTAAGAATCTTCAAACCTATGTATTGATATCTCTCTGTAAGTGAGTCAAGGGGGTGTAAAGCGGCATAAACACAGCCGTGAAAAGCAGCTAAACCCCATTATAAAAATAAATTACTTTTCAAAACCCGTGAAACCAAGACAGTGAAAGAGAGAGAAATTTTTACAAAATTCGTTCAGGGGCTGTGATGCAACCTGGATTGACCATATCTAGACCCACAGCTGATTGAGACATAAGGGTGGACACTCTTGGGGCTGAGAGTTTCGGTGAGGTTGGGTGAGCCAACGCAGACCCTTTCAAGTAATACTGCATGGTACCCATCCCATGGGTCCCAAATCTCCAGGTTCAAGGGCATCTTCCTACGTCGAAAACAGGCATGAGAAACCCAGAAGATGGTACACCGTGTGATCGGGAAAGGTTTCTAAAACGCACCTCATTTCTCATCTCCTTTGCTCGGGTTCGCCATTCCAGCCGATTTACTAGCCATCTCCCTCCTTGGAGAATCAGCACCTTTACCCTCCTGTTCCGTACAGGTTGCAATTTGTCCTGAGGATGAACGGGAAGAGGGGGAACCAATGAGAGACTAGCTTTAGGTGTTGGGACAGGCACAGGTCACTCTATTTTCCCATCAGGAAGAAGAATTAAGCACAAGCTCAGCCTGCCCCCCAGAACCAGAAGAGGGCCTGAAGCAATCCTGCGCTTTTGCGGCCAGCTCCCAAAAAAGCGAGTTGAAAAATGGAGCTCAGGGGCACTGCAATTCACAAACCTGCAGAGTTTTAAATGATACCTCTCGTCCACAAATATATTAAGGGAAGGCAACGAAGAGGCTTTGAAAGCAAGGCAGAATTGCAGGAAACAGATTTCAGGAGGTAGATTCGAATCGCCTTGAAAGCACATGAAAAGAGGCAGAAAGTGGACAATGATGCCCTTGGCCAAAAAGGGCGTATGCGTTTTTTCCTGAATATATTCAGGAAAAAACGCATACGCCCTTTTTGGCCAACCAAGCAACCTGGAAAGGCCAATCAGCGCTCCAAAGAAGTCTCGCTTCCCAGCGGGCAAAAGGGCCATGCGGAAAAAAGTGTCCAAACCAGAAATGCAGGACCGGCCATGGAGAAATGGGAGCCTTGCTACGCTGATGGGTGGGATGTAAATTGCCAACAGCCACTCTGGAGAAGTGTACGGTGTGTTCTGAAACATCTAAAAAACACAGCTTGGAGAGCATAGGGCACTTCCACTCATGGGCGTATAAATTGGGAAAACTAAAAATCAGCAAGACACAGGCACCCCAAAGTTTAGGGCTGCTCTGTTGACAAGAACCCCCACTTCATTACACCTTAAATATCCTAGGAAAGAAAAAAGTGGATAAAGAAGTTGTGGTCCTCATGTACAATGGAATATCACTCAGCCATGAAATCAACGTCATAAGGCTAGTAGCAGCACGATGAGTGGATTTAGGTACGACGATTCTAAGTGAAATAAGTCACACAGAAAAAGACACTTATCATAAGATATCACTTCTAGAGGGAATGTAAAAACCGCTACACTTGAACTGAATTACAAAACAGAACAGAGTCACACGTTTAGGAAACACACTACGGCTGCTGAACGGGAAAGGTGAGGTGGGGTGATGCATAAAACAAGGGTTTCAAATTAGCTCAGATACCGTTCCATAAACCCAATATGTAAGAGACAAGACCTATTCCTTTTTCAGTGAACTGGACTCAACACCCCCTATTCACCGCACAAGAATATATCTGACTAGTAAGAATCTTCAAACCTATGTATTGATATCTCTCTGTAAGTGAGTCAAGGGGGTGTAAAGCGGGATAAACACAGCCGTGAAAAGCAGCTAAACCCCATTATAAAAATAAATTACTTTTCAAAACCCGTGAAACAAAGACAGTGAAAGAGAGAGAAATTCTTACAAAATTCGTTCAGGGGCTGTGATGCAACCTGGATTGACCATATCTAGACCCACAGCTGATTGAGACATAAGGGTGGACACTCTTGGGGCTGAGAGGTTCGGTGAGGTTGGGTGAGCCAACGCAGACCCTTTCAAGTAATACTGCATGGTACCCATCCCATGGGTCCCAAATCTCCAGGTTCAAGGGCATCTTCCTACGTCGAAAACAGGCATGAGAAACCCAGAAGATGGTACACCATGTGATCGGGAAAGGTTTCTAAAACGCACCTCATTTCTCATCTCCTTTGCTCGGGTTCGCCATTCCAGCCGATTTACTAGCCATCTCCCCCCTTGGAGAATCAGCACCTTTACCCTCCTGTTCCGTACAGGTTGCAATTTGTCCTGAGGATGAACGGGAAGAGGGGGAACCAATGAGAGACAAGCTCCAGGGGTTGGGACAGGCACAGGTCACTCTATTTTCCCATCAGGAAGAAGAATTAAGCACAAGCTCAGCCTGCCCCCCAGAACCAGAAGAGGGCCTGAAGCAATCCTGCGCTTTTGCGGCCAGCTCCCAAAAAAGCGAGTTGAAAAATGGAGCTCAGGGGCACTGCAATTCACAAACCTGCAGAGCTTTAAATGATACCTCTCGTCCACAAATATATTAAGGGAAGGCAACGAAGAGGCTTTGAAGGCAAGGCAGAATTGCAGGAAACAGATTTCAGGAGGTAGATTCAAATCGCCTTGAAAGCACATGAAAAGCGGCAAAACGTGGACAATGATGCCCTTGGCCAAAAAGGGCGTATGCGTTTTTTCCTGAATATATTCAGGAAAAAACGCATACGCCCTTTTTGGCCAACCAAGCAACCTGGAAAGGCCAATCAGCGCTCCAAAGAAGTCTCGCTTCCCAGCGGGCAAAAGGGCCATGCGGAAAAAAGTGTCCAAACCAGAAATGCAGGACCGGCCATGGAGAAATGGGAGCCTTGCTACGCTGATGGGTGGGATGTAAATTGCCAACAGCCACTCTGGAGAAGTGTACGGTGTGTTCTGAAACATCTAAAAAACACAGCTTGGAGAGCATAGGGCACTTCCACTCATGGGCGTATAAATTGGGAAAACTAAAAATCAGCAAGACACAGGCACCCCAAAGTTTAGGGCTGCTCTGTTGACAAGAACCCCCACTTCATTACACCTTAAATATCCTAGGAAAGAGAAAAATGGATAAAGAAATTTGGGGTCCTCATGTACAATGGAATATCACTCAGCCATGAAATCAACGTCATAAGGCTAGTAGCAGCACGATGAGTGGATTTAGGTACGACGATTCTAAGTGAAATAAGTCACACAGAAAAAGACACTTATCATAAGATATCACTTCTAGAGGGAATGTAAAAACCGCTACACTTGAACTGAATTACAAAACAGAACAGAGTCACACGTTTAGAAAACACACTATGGCTGCTGAACGGGAAAGGTGAGGTGGGGTGATGCATAAAACAAGGGTTTCAAATTAGCTCAGATACCGTTCCATAAACCCAATATGTAAGAGACAAGACCTATTCCTTTTTCAGTGAACTGGACTCAACACACCCTATTCACCGCAGAAGAATATATCTGACTAGTAAGAATCTTCAAACCTATGTATTGATATCTCTCTGTAAGTGAGTCAAGGGGGTGTAAAGCGGCATAAACACAGCCGTGAAAAGCAGCTAAACCCCATTATAAAACTAAATTACTTTTCAAAACCCGTGAAACAAAGACAGTGAAAGAGAGAGAAATTCTTACAAAATTCGTTCAGGGGCTGTGATGCAACCTGGATTGACCATATCTAGACCCACAGCTGATTGAGACATAAGGGTGGACACTCTTGGGGCTGAGAGGTTCGGTGAGGTTGGGTGAGCCAACGCAGACCCTTTCAAGTAATACTGCATGGTACCCATCCCATGGGTCCCAAATCTCCAGGTTCAAGGGCATCTTCCTACGTCGAAAACAGGCATGAGAAACCCAGAAGATGGTACACCGTGTGATCGGGAAAGGTTTCTAAAACGCACCTCATTTCTCATCTCCTTTGCTCGGGTTCGCCATTCCAGCCGATTTACTAGCCATCTCCCTCCTTGGAGAATCAGCACCTTTAACCTCCTGTTCCGTACAGGTTGCAATTTGTCCTGAGGATGAACGGGAAGAGGGGGAACCAATGAGAGACTAGCTCTAGGTGTTGGGACAGGCACAGGTCACTCTATTTTCCCATCAGGAAGAAGAATTAAGCACAAGCTCAGCCTGCCCCCCAGAACCAGAAGAGGGCCTGAAGCAATCCTGCGCTTTTGCGGCCAGCTCCCAAAAAAGCGAGTTGAAAAATGGAGCTCAGGGGCACTGCAATTCACAAACCTGCAGAGTTTTAAATGATACCTCTCGTCCACAAATATATTAAGGGAAGGCAACGAAGAGGCTTTGAAAGCAAGGCAGAATTGCAGGAAACAGATTTCAGGAGGTAGATTCGAATCGCCTTGAAAGCACATGAAAAGCGGCAAAACGTGGACAATGATGCCCTTGGCCAAAAAGGGCGTATGCGTTTTTTCCTGAATATATTCAGGAAAAAACGCATACGCCCTTTTTGGCCAACCAAGCAACCTGGAAAGGCCAATCAGCGCTCCAAAGAAGTCTCGCTTCCCAGCGGGCAAAAGGGCCCATGCGGAAAAAAGTGTCCAAACCAGAAATGCAGGACCGGCCATGGAGAAATGGGAGCCTTGCTACGCTGATGGGTGGGATGTAAATTGCAAACAGCCACTCTGGAGAAGTGTACGGTGTGTTCGGAAACATCTAAAAAACACAGCTTGGAGAGCATAGGGCACTTCCACTCATGGGCGTATAAATTGGGAAAACTAAAAATCAGCAAGACACAGGCACCCCAAAGTTTAGGGCTGCTCTGTTGACAAGAACCCCCACTTCATTACACCTTCAATATCCTAGGAAAGAGAAAAATGGATAAAGAAGTTGGGGTCCTCATGTACAATGGAATATCACTCAGCCATGAAATCAACGTCATAAGGCTAGTAGCAGCACGATGAGTGGATTTAGGTACGACGATTCTAAGTGAAATAAGTCACACAGAAAAAGACACTTATCATAAGATATCACTTAGAGAGGGAATGTAAAAACCGCTACACTTGAACTGAATTACAAAACAGAACAGAGTCACACGTTTAGAAAACACACTATGGCTGCTGAACGGGAAAGGTGAGGTGGGGTGATGCATAAAACAAGGGTTTCAAATTAGCTCAGATACCGTTCCATAAACCCAATATGTAAGAGACAAGACCTATTCCTTGCTCAGTGAACTGGACTCAACACCCCCTATTCACCGCACAAGAATATATCTGACTAGTAAGAATCTTCAAACCTATGTATTGATATCTCTCTGTAAGTGAGTCAAGGGGGTGTAAAGCGGCATAAACACAGCCGTGAAAAGCAGCTAAACCCCATTATAAAAATAAATTACTTTTCAAAACCCGTGAAACAAAGACAGTGAAAGAGAGAGAAATTCTTACAAAATTCGTTCAGGGGCTGTGATGCAACCTGGATTGACCATATCTAGACCCACAGCTGATTGAGACATAAGGGTGGACACTCTTGGGGCTGAGAGGTTCGGTGAGGTTGGGTGAGCCAACGCAGACCCTTTCAAGTAATACTGCATGGTACCCATCCCATGGGTCCCAAATCTCCAGGTTCAAGGGCATCTTCCTACATCGAAAACAGGCATGAGAAACCCAGAAGATGGTACACCGTGTGATCGGGAAAGGTTTCTAAAACGCACCTCATTTCTCATCTCCTTTGCTCGGGTTCGCCATTCCAGCCGATTTACTAGCCATCTCCCTCCTTGGAGAATCAGCACCTTTAACCTCCTGTTCCGTAGAGGTTGCAATTTGTCCTGAGGATGAAGGGGAAGAGGGGGAACCAATGAGAGACTAGCTCTAGGTGTTGGGACAGGCACAGGTCACTCTATTTTCCCATCAGGAAGAAGAATTAAGCACAAGCTCAGCCTGCCCCCCAGAACCAGAAGAGGGCCTGAAGCAATCCTGCGCTTTTGCGGCCAGCTCCCAAAAAAGCGAGTTGAAAAATGGAGCTCAGGGGCACTGCAATTCACAAACTGCAGAGTTTTAAATGATACCTCTCGTCCACAAATATATTAAGGGAAGGCTACGAAGAGGCTTTGAAAGCAAGGCAGAATTGCAGGAAACAGATTTCAGGAGGTAGATTCGAATCGCCTTGAAAGCACATGAAAAGCGGCAAAACGTGGACAATGATGCCCTTTTTGGCCAACCAAGCAACCTGGAAAGGCCAATCAGCGCTCCAAAGAAGTCTCGCTTCCCAGCGGGCAAAAGGGCCATGCGGAAAAAAGTGTCCAAACCAGAAATGCAGGACCGGCCATGGAGAAATGGGAGCCTTGCTACGCTGATGGGTGGGATGTAAATTGCCAACAGCCACTCTGGAGAAGTGTACGGTGTGTTCTGAAACATCTAAAAAACACAGCTTGGAGAGCATAGGGCACTTCCACTCATGGGCGTATAAATTGGGAAAACTAAAAATCAGCAAGACACAGGCACCCCAAAGTTTAGGGCTGCTCTGTTGACAAGAACCCCCACTTCATTACACCTTAAATATCCTAGGAAAGAGAAAAATGGATAAAGAAGTTGTGGTCCTCCTGTACAATGGAATATCACTCAGCCATGAAATCCACGTCATAAGGCTAGTAGCAGCACGATGAGTGGATTTAGGTACGACGATTCTAAGTGAAATAAGTCACACAGAAAAAGACACTTATCATAAGATATCACTTCGAGAGGGAATGTAAAAACCGCTACACTTGAACTGAATTACAAAACAGAACAGAGTCACACGTTTAGGCAACACACTATGGCTGCTGAACGGGAAAGGTGAGGTGGGGTGATGCATAAAACAAGGGTTTCAAATTAGCTCAGATACCGTTCCATAAACCCAATATGTAAGAGACAAGTCCTATTCCTTTTTCAGTGAACTGGACTCAACACCCCCTATTCACCGCACAAGAATATATCTGACTAGTAAGAATCTTCAAACCTATGTATTGATATCTCTCTGTAAGTGAGTCAAGGGGGTGTAAAGCGGCATAAACACAGCCGTGAAAAGCAGCTAAACCCCATTATAAAAATAAATTACTTTTCAAAACCCGTGAAACAAAGACAGTGAAAGAGAGAGAAATTCTTACAAAATTCGTTCAGGGGCTGTGATGCAACCTGGATTGACCATATCTAGACCCACAGCTGATTGAGACATAAGGGTGGACACTCTTGGGGCTGAGAGGTTCGGTGAGGTTGGGTGAGCCAACGCAGACCCTTTCAAGTAATACTGCAAGGTACCCATCCCATGGGTCCCAAATCTCCAGGTTCAAGGGCATCTTCCTACATCGAAAACAGGCATGAGAAACCCAGAAGATGGTACACCGTGTGATCAGGAAAGGTTTGTAAAACGCACCTCATTTCTCATCTCCTTTGCTCGGGTTCGCCATTCCAGCCGATTTACTAGCCATCTCCCTCCTTGGAGAATCAGCACCTTTAACCTCCTGTTCCGTACAGGTTGCAATTTGTCCTGAGGATGAACGGGAAGAGGGGGAACCAATGAGAGACTAGCTCTAGGTGTTGGGACAGGCACAGGTCACTCTATTTTCCCATCAGGAAGAAGAATTAAGCACAAGCTCAGCCTGCCCCCCAGAACCAGAAGAGGGCCTGAAGCAATCCTGCGCTTTTGCGGTCAGCTCCCAAAAAAGCGAGTTGAAAAATGGAGCTCAGGGGCACTGCAATTCACAAACCTGCAGAGTTTTAAATGATACCTCTCGTCCACAAATATATTAAGGGAAGGCAACGAAGAGGCTTTGAAAGCAAGGCAGAATTGCAGGAAACAGATTTCAGGAGGTAGATTCGAATCACCTTGAAAGCACATGAAAAGCGGCAAAACGTGGACAATGATGCCCTTGGCCAAAAAGGGCGTATGCGTTTTTTCCTGAATATATTCAGGAAAAAACGCATACGCCCTTTTTGGCCAACCAAGCAACCTGGAAAGGCCAATCAGCGCTCCAAAGAAGTCTCGCTTCCCAGCGGGCAAAAGGGCCATGCGGAAAAAAGTGTCCAAACCAGAAATGCAGTACCGGCCATGGAGAAATGGGAGCCTTGCTACGCTGATGGGTGGGATGTAAATTGCCAACAGCCACTCTGGAGAAGTGTACGGTGTGTTCTGAAACATCTAAAAAACACAGCTTGGAGAGCATAGGGCACTTCCACTCATGGGCGTATAAATTGGGAAAACTAAAAATCAGCAAGACACAGGCACCCCAAAGTTTAGGGCTGCTCTGTTGACAAGAACCCCCACTTCATTACACCTTAAATATCCTAGGAAAGAGAAAAATGGATAAAGAAGTTGGGGTCCTCATGTACAATGGAATATCACTCAGCCATGAAATCAACGTCATAAGGCTAGTAGCAGCACGATGAGTGGATTTAGGTACGACGATTCTAAGTGAAATAAGTCACACAGAAAAAGACACTTATCATAAGATATCACTTCTAGAGGGAATGTAAAAACCGCTACACTTGAACTGAATTACAAAACAGAACAGAGTCACACGTTTAGAAAACACACTATGGCTGCTGAACGGGAAAGGTGAGGTGGGGTGATGCATAAAACAAGGGTTTCAAATTAGCTCCGATACCGTTCCATAAACCCAATATGTAAGAGACAAGACCTATCCCTTTTTCAGTGAACTGGACTCAACACCCCCTATTCACGGCACAAGAATACATCTGACTAGTAAGAATCTTCAAACCTATGTATTGATATCTCTCTGTAAGTGAGTCAAGGGGGTGTAAAGCGGCATAAACACAGCCGTGAAAAGCAGCTAAACCCCATTATAAAAATAAATTACTTTTCAAAACCCGTGAAACAAAGACAGTGAAAGAGAGAGAAATTCTTACAAAATTCGTTCAGGGGCTGTGATGCAACCTGGATTGACCATATCTAGACCCACAGCTGATTGAGACATAAGGGTGGACACTCTTGGGGCTGAGAGGTTCGGTGAGGTTGGGTGAGCCAACGCAGACCCTTTCAAGTAATACTGCATGGTACCCATCCCATGGGTCCCAAATCTCCAGGTTCAAGGGCATCTTCCTACGTCGAAAACAGGCATGAGAATCCCAGAAGATGGTACACCGTGTGATCGGGAAAGGTTTCTAAAACGCACCTCATTTCTCATCTCCTTTGCTCAGGTTCGCCATTCCAGCCGATTTACTAGCCATCTCCCTCCTTGGAGAATCAGCACCATTAACCTCCTGTTCGGTACAGGTTGCAATTTGTCCTGAGGATGAACGGGAAGAGGGGGAACCAATGAGAGACTAGCTCCAGGTGTTGGGACAGGCACAGGTCACTCTATTTTCCCATCAGGAAGAAGAATTAAGCACAAGCTCAGCCTGCCCCCCAGAACCAGAAGAGGGCCTGAAGCAATCCTGCGCTTTTGAGGCCAGCTCCCAAAAAAGCGAGTTGAAAAATGGAGCTCAGGGGCACTGCAATTCACAAACCTGCAGAGTTTTAAATGATACCTCTCGTCCACAAATATATTAAGGGAAGGCAACGAAGAGGCTTTGAAAGCAAGGCAGAATTGCAGGAAACAGATTTCAGGAGGTAGATTCGAATCGCCTTGAAAGCACATGAAAAGCGGCAAAACGTGGACAATGATGCCCTTGGCCAAAAAGGGCGTATGCGTTTTTTCCTGAATATATTCAGGAAAAAACGCATACGCCCTTTTTGGCCAACCAAGCAACCTGGAAAGGCCAATCAGCGCTCCAAAGAAGTCTCGCTTCCCAGCGGGCAAAAGGGCCATGCGGAAAAAAGTGTCCAAACCAGAAATGCAGGACCGGCCATGGAGAAATGGGAGCCTTGCTACGCTGATGGGTGGGATGTAAATTGCCAACAGCCACTCTGGAGAAGTGTACGGTGTGTTCTGAAACATCTAAAAAACACAGCTTGGAGAGCATAGGGCACTTCCACTCATGGGCGTATAAATTGGGAAAACTAAAAATCAGCAAGACACAGGCACCCCAAAGTTTAGGGCTGCTCTGTTGACAAGAACCCCCACTTCATAACACCTTAAATATCCTAGGAAAGAGAAAAATGGATAAAGAAGTTGTGGTCCTCATGTACAATGGAATATCACTCAGCCATGAAATCCACGTCATAAGGCTAGTAGCAGCACGATGAGTGGATTTAGGTACGACGATTCTAAGTGAAATAAGTCACACAGAAAACGACACTTATCATAAGATATCAATTTTAGAGGGAATGTAAAAACCGCTACACTTGAACTGAATTACAAAACAGAACAGAGTCACACGTTTAGAAAACACACTATGGCTGCTGAACGGGAAAGGTGAGGTGGGGTGATGCATAAAACAAGGGTTTCAAATTAGCTCCGATACCGTTCCATAAACCCAATATGTAAGAGACAAGACCTATCCCTTTTTCAGTGAACTGGACTCAACACCCCCTATTCACCGCACAAGAATATATCTGACTAGTAAGAATCTTCAAACCTATGTATTGATATCTCTCTGTAAGTGAGTCAAGGGGGTGTAAAGCGGCATAAACACAGCCGTGAAAAGCAGCTAAACCCCATTATAAAAATAAATTACTTTTCAAAACCCGTGAAACAAAGACAGTGAAAGAGAGAGAAATTCTTACAAAATTCGTTCAGGGGCTGTGATGCAACCTGGATTGACCATATCTAGACCCACAGCTGATTGAGACATAAGGGTGGACACTCTTGGGGCTGAGAGGTTCGGTGAGGTTGGGTGAGCCAACGCAGACCCTTTCAAGTAATACTGCAAGGTACCCATCCCATGGGTCCCAAATCTCCAGGTTCAAGGGCATCTTCCTACATCGAAAACAGGCATGAGAAACCCAGAAGATGGTACACCGTGTGATCAGGAAAGGTTTGTAAAACGCACCTCATTTCTCATCTCCTTTGCTCGGGTTCGCCATTCCAGCCGATTTACTAGCCATCTCCCTCCTTGGAGAATCAGCACCTTTAACCTCCTGTTCCGTACAGGTTGCAATTTGTCCTGAGGATGAACGGGAAGAGGGGGAACCAATGAGAGACTAGCTCTAGGTGTTGGGACAGGCACAGGTCACTCTATTTTCCCATCAGGAAGAAGAATTAAGCACAAGCTCAGCCTGCCCCCCAGAACCAGAAGAGGGCCTGAAGCAATCCTGCGCTTTTGCGGTCAGCTCCCAAAAAAGCGAGTTGAAAAATGGAGCTCAGGGGCACTGCAATTCACAAACCTGCAGAGTTTTAAATGATACCTCTCGTCCACAAATATATTAAGGGAAGGCAACGAAGAGGCTTTGAAAGCAAGGCAGAATTGCAGGAAACAGATTTCAGGAGGTAGATTCGAATCACCTTGAAAGCACATGAAAAGCGGCAAAACGTGGACAATGATGCCCTTGGCCAAAAAGGGCGTATGCGTTTTTTCCTGAATATATTCAGGAAAAAACGCATACGCCCTTTTTGGCCAACCAAGCAACCTGGAAAGGCCAATCAGCGCTCCAAAGAAGTCTCGCTTCCCAGCGGGCAAAAGGGCCATGCGGAAAAAAGTGTCCAAACCAGAAATGCAGTACCGGCCATGGAGAAATGGGAGCCTTGCTACGCTGATGGGTGGGATGTAAATTGCCAACAGCCACTCTGGAGAAGTGTACGGTGTGTTCTGAAACATCTAAAAAACACAGCTTGGAGAGCATAGGGCACTTCCACTCATGGGCGTATAAATTGGGAAAACTAAAAATCAGCAAGACACAGGCACCCCAAAGTTTAGGGCTGCTCTGTTGACAAGAACCCCCACTTCATTACACCTTAAATATCCTAGGAAAGAGAAAAATGGATAAAGAAGTTGGGGTCCTCATGTACAATGGAATATCACTCAGCCATGAAATCAACGTCATAAGGCTAGTAGCAGCACGATGAGTGGATTTAGGTACGACGATTCTAAGTGAAATAAGTCACACAGAAAAAGACACTTATCATAAGATATCACTTCTAGAGGGAATGTAAAAACCGCTACACTTGAACTGAATTACAAAACAGAACAGAGTCACACGTTTAGAAAACACACTATGGCTGCTGAACGGGAAAGGTGAGGTGGGGTGATGCATAAAACAAGGGTTTCAAATTAGCTCCGATACCGTTCCATAAACCCAATATGTAAGAGACAAGACCTATCCCTTTTTCAGTGAACTGGACTCAACACCCCCTATTCACGGCACAAGAATACATCTGACTAGTAAGAATCTTCAAACCTATGTATTGATATCTCTCTGTAAGTGAGTCAAGGGGGTGTAAAGCGGCATAAACACAGCCGTGAAAAGCAGCTAAACCCCATTATAAAAATAAATTACTTTTCAAAACCCGTGAAACAAAGACAGTGAAAGAGAGAGAAATTCTTACAAAATTCGTTCAGGGGCTGTGATGCAACCTGGATTGACCATATCTAGACCCACAGCTGATTGAGACATAAGGGTGGACACTCTTGGGGCTGAGAGGTTCGGTGAGGTTGGGTGAGCCAACGCAGACCCTTTCAAGTAATACTGCATGGTACCCATCCCATGGGTCCCAAATCTCCAGGTTCAAGGGCATCTTCCTACGTCGAAAACAGGCATGAGAATCCCAGAAGATGGTACACCGTGTGATCGGGAAAGGTTTCTAAAACGCACCTCATTTCTCATCTCCTTTGCTCAGGTTCGCCATTCCAGCCGATTTACTAGCCATCTCCCTCCTTGGAGAATCAGCACCATTAACCTCCTGTTCCGTACAGGTTGCAATTTGTCCTGAGGATGAACGGGAAGAGGGGGAACCAATGAGAGACTAGCTCCAGGTGTTGGGACAGGCACAGGTCACTCTATTTTCCCATCAGGAAGAAGAATTAAGCACAAGCTCAGCCTGCCCCCCAGAACCAGAAGAGGGCCTGAAGCAATCCTGCGCTTTTGCGGCCAGCTCCCAAAAAAGCGAGTTGAAAAATGGAGCTCAGGGGCACTGCAATTCACAAACCTGCAGAGTTTTAAATGATACCTCTCGTCCACAAATATATTAAGGGAAGGCAACGAAGAGGCTTTGAAAGCAAGGCAGAATTGCAGGAAACAGATTTCAGGAGGTAGATTCGAATCGCCTTGAAAGCACATGAAAAGCGGCAAAACGTGGACAATGATGCCCTTGGCCAAAAAGGGCGTATGCGTTTTTTCCTGAATATATTCAGGAAAAAACGCATACGCCCTTTTTGGCCAACCAAGCAACCTGGAAAGGCCAATCAGCGCTCCAAAGAAGTCTCGCTTCCCAGCGGGCAAAAGGGCCATGCGGAAAAAAGTGTCCAAACCAGAAATGCAGGACCGGCCATGGAGAAATGGGAGCCTTGCTACGCTGATGGGTGGGATGTAAATTGCCAACAGCCACTCTGGAGAAGTGTACGGTGTGTTCTGAAACATCTAAAAAACACAGCTTGGAGAGCATAGGGCACTTCCACTCATGGGCGTATAAATTGGGAAAACTAAAAATCAGCAAGACACAGGCACCCCAAAGTTTAGGGCTGCTCTGTTGACAAGAACCCCCACTTCATAACACCTTAAATATCCTAGGAAAGAGAAAAATGGATAAAGAAGTTGTGGTCCTCATGTACAATGGAATATCACTCAGCCATGAAATCCACGTCATAAGGCTAGTAGCAGCACGATGAGTGGATTTAGGTACGACGATTCTAAGTGAAATAAGTCACACAGAAAACGACACTTATCATAAGATATCAATTCTAGAGGGAATGTAAAAACCGCTACACTTGAACTGAATTACAAAACAGAACAGAGTCACACGTTTAGAAAACACACTATGGCTGCTGAACGGGAAAGGTGAGGTGGGGTGATGCATAAAACAAGGGTTTCAAATTAGCTCCGATACCGTTCCATAAACCCAATATGTAAGAGACAAGACCTATCCCTTTTTCAGTGAACTGGACTCAACACCCCCTATTCACCGCACAAGAATATATCTGACTAGTAAGAATCTTCAAACCTATGTATTGATATCTCTCTGTAAGTGAGTCAAGGGGGTGTAAAGCGGCATAAACACAGCCGTGAAAAGCAGCTAAACCCCATTATAAAAATAAATTACTTTTCAAAACCCGTGAAACAAAGACAGTGAAAGAGAGAGAAATTCTTACAAAATTCGTTCAGGGGCTGTGATGCAACCTGGATTGACCATATCTAGACCCACAGCTGATTGAGACATAAGGGTGGACACTCTTGGGGCTGAGAGGTTCGGTGAGGTTGGGTGAGCCAACGCAGACCCTTTCAAGTAATACTGCATGGTACCCATCCCATGGGTCCCAAATCTCCAGGTTCAAGGGCATCTTCCTACGTCGAAAACAGGCATGAGAAACCCAGAAGATGGTACACCGTGTGATCGGGAAAGGTTTCTAAAACGCACCTCATTTCTCATCTCCTTTGCTCGGGTTCGCCATTCCAGCCGATTTACTAGCCATCTCCCTCCTTGGAGAATCAGCACCTTTAACCTCCTGTTCCGTACAGGTTGCAATTTGTCCTGAGGATGAACGGGAAGAGGGGGAACCAATGAGAGACTAGCTCTAGGTGTTGGGACAGGCACAGGTCACTCTATTTTCCCATCAGGAAGAAGAATTAAGCACAAGCTCAGCCTGCCCCCCAGAACCAGAAGAGGGCCTGAAGCAATCCTGCGCTTTTGCGGCCAGCTCCCAAAAAAGCGAGTTGAAAAATGGAGCTCAGGGGCACTGCAATTCACAAACCTGCAGAGTTTTAAATGATACCTCTCGTCCACAAATATATTAAGGGAAGGCAACGAAGAGGCTTTGAAAGCAAGGCAGAATTGCAGGAAACAGATTTCAGGAGGTAGATTCGAATCGCCTTGAAAGCACATGAAAAGCGGCAAAACGTGGACAATGATGCCCTTGGCCAAAAAGGGCGTATGCGTTTTTTCCTGAATATATTCAGGAAAAAACGCATACGCCCTTTTTGGCCAACCAAGCAACCTGGAAAGGCCAATCAGCGCTCCAAAGAAGTCTCGCTTCCCAGCGGGCAAAAGGGCCATGCGGAAAAAAGTGTCCAAACCAGAAATGCAGGAACGGCCATGGAGAAATGGGAGCCTTGCTACGCTGATGGGTGGGATGTAAATTGCCAACAGCCACTCTGGAGAAGTGTACGGTGTGTTCTGAAACATCTAAAAAACACAGCTTGGAGAGCATAGGGCACTTCCACTCATGGGCGTATAAATTGGGAAAACTAAAAATCAGCAAGACACAGGCACCCCAAAGTTTAGGGCTGCTCTGTTGACAAGAACCCCCACTTCATTACACCTTAAATATCCTAGGAAAGAGAAAAATGGATAAAGAAGTTGGGGTCCTCATGTACAATGGAATATCACTCAGCCATGAAATCCACGTCATAAGGCTAGTAGCAGCACGATGAGTGGATTTAGGTACGACGATTCTAAGTGAAATAAGTCACACAGAAAAAGACACTTATCATAAGATATCACTTCTAGAGGGAATGTAAAAACCGCTACACTTGAACTGAATTACAAAACAGAACAGAGTCACACGTTTAGAAAACACACTATGGCTGCTGAACGGGAAAGGTGAGGTGGGGTGATGCATAAAACAAGGGTTTCAAATTAGCTCCGATACCGTTCCATAAACCCAATATGTAAGAGACAAGACCTATCCCTTTTTCAGTGAACTGGACTCAACACCCCCTATTCACCGCACAAGAATATATCTGACTAGGAAGAATCTTCAAACCTATGTATTGATATCTCTCCGTAAGTGAGTCAAGGGGGTGTAAAGCGGCATAAACACAGCCGTGAAAAGCAGCTAAACCCCATTATAAAAATAAATTACTTTTCAAAACCCGTGAAACAAAGACAGTGAAAGAGAGAGAAATTCTTACAAAATGCGTTCAGGGGCTGTGATGCAACCTGGATTGACCATATCTAGACCCACAGCTGTTTGAGACCTAAGGGTGGACACTCTTGGGGCTGAGAGGTTCGGTGAGGTTGGGTGAGCCAACGCAGACCCTTTCAAGTAATACTGCATGGTACCCATCCCATGGGTCCCAAATCTCCAGGTTCAAGGGCATCTTCCTACGTCGAAAACAGGCATGAGAAACCCAGAAGATGGTACACCGTGTGATCGGGAAAGGTTTCTAAAACGCACCTCATTTCTCATCTCCTTTGCTCAGGTTCGCCATTCCAGCCGATTTACTAGCCATCTCCCTCCTTGGAGAATCAGCACCTTTAACCTCCTGTTCCGTACAGGTTGCAATTTGTCCTGAGGATGAACGGGAAGAGGGGGAACCAATGAGAGACTAGCTCCAGGTGTTGGGACAGGCACAGGTCACTCTATTTTCCCATCAGGAAGAAGAATTAAGCACAAGCTCAGCCTGCCCCCCAGAACCAGAAGAGGGCCTGAAGCAATCCTGCGCTTTTGCGGCCAGCTCCCAAAAAAGCGAGTTGAAAAATGGAGCTCAGGGGCACTGCAATTCACAAACCTGCAGAGTTTTAAATGATACCTCTCGTCCACAAATATATTAAGGGAAGGCAACGAAGAGGCTTTGAAAGCAAGGCAGAATTGCAGGAAACAGATTTCAGGAGGTAGATTCGAATCGCCTTGAAAGCACATGAAAAGCGGCAAAACGTGGACAATGATGCCCTTGGCCAAAAAGGGCGTATGCGTTTTTTCCTGAATATATTCAGGAAAAAACGCATACGCCCTTTTTGGCCAACCAAGCAACCTGGAAAGGCCAATCAGCGCTCCAAAGAAGTCTCGCTTGCCAGCGGGCAAAACGGCCATGCGGAAAAAAGTGTCCAAACCAGAAATGCAGGACCGGCCATGGAGAAATGGGAGCCTTGCTACGCTGATGGGTGGGATGTAAATTGCCAACAGCCACTCTGGAGAAGTGTACGGTGTGTTCTGAAACATCTAAAAAACACAGCTTGGAGAGCATAGGGCACTTCCACTCATGGGCGTATAAATTGGGAAAACTAAAAATCAGCAAGACACAGGCACCCCAAAGTTTAGGGCTGCTCTGTTGACAAGAACCCCCACTTCATTACACCTTAAATATCCTAGGAAAGAGAAAAATGGATAAAGAAGTTGGGGTCCTCATGTACAATGGAATATCACTCAGCCATGAAATCCACGTCATAAGGCTAGTAGCAGCACGATGAGTGGATTTAGGTACGACGATTCTAAGTGAAATAAGTCATACAGAAAACGACACTTATCATAAGATATCAATTCTAGAGGGAATGTAAAAACCGCTACACTTGAACTGAATTAAAAAACAGAACAGAGTCACACGTTTAGAAAACACACTATGGCTGCTGAACGGGAAAGGTGAGGTGGGGTGATGCATAAAACAAGGGTTTCAAATTAGCTCAGATACCGTTCCATAAACCCAATATGTAAGAGACAAGACCTATCCCTTTTTCAGTGAACTGGACTCAACACCCCCTATTCACCGCACAAGAATATATCTGACTAGGAAGAAACTTCAAACCTATGTATTGATATCTCTCTGTAAGTGAGTCAAGGGGGTGTAAAGCGGCATAAACACAGCCGTGAAAAGCAGCTAAACCCCATTATAAAAATAAATTACTTTTCAAAACCCGTGAAACAAAGACAGTGAAAGAGAGAGAAATTCTTACAAAATTCGTTCAGGGGCTGTGATGCAACCTGGATTGACCATATCTAGACCCACAGCTGATTGAGACATAAGGGTGGACACTCTTGGGGCTGAGAGGTTCGGTGAGGTTGGGTGAGCCAACGCAGACCCTTTCAAGTAATACTGCATGGTACCCATCCCATGGGTCCCAAATCTCCAGGTTCAAAGGCATCTTCCTACGTCGAAAACAGGCATGAGAAACCCAGAAGATGGTACACCGTGTGATCGGGAAAGGTTTCTAAAACGCACCTCATTTCTCATCTCCTTTGCTCGGGTTCGCCATTCCAGCCGATTTACTAGCCATCTCCCTCCTTGGAGAATCAGCACCTTTAACCTCCTGTTCCGTACAGGTTGCAATTTGTCCTGAGGATGAACGGGAAGAGGGGGAACCAATGAGAGACTAGCTCTAGGTGTTGGGACAGGCACAGGTCACTCTATTTTCCCATCAGGAAGAAGAATTAAGCACAAGCTCAGCCTGCCCCCCAGAACCAGAAGAGGGCCTGAAGCAATCCTGCGCTTTTGCGGCCAGCTCCCAAAAAAGCGAGTTGAAAAATGGAGCTCAGGGGCACTGCAATTCACAAACCTGCAGAGTTTTAAATGATACCTCTCGTCCACAAATATATTAAGGGAAGGCAACGAAGAGGCTTTGAAAGCAAGGCAGAATTGCAGGAAACAGATTTCAGGAGGTAGATACGAATCGCCTTGAAAGCACATGAAAAGCGGCAAAACGTGGACAATGATGCCCTTGGCCAAAAAGGGCGTATGCGTTTTTTCCTGAATATATTCAGGAAAAAACGCATACGCCCTTTTTGGCCAACCAAGCAACCTGGAAAGGCCAATCAGCGCTCCAAAGAAGTCTCGCTTCCCAGCGGGCAAAAGGGCCATGCGGAAAAAAGTGTCCAAACCAGAAATGCAGGAACGGCCATGGAGAAATGGGAGCCTTGCTACGCTGATGGGTGGGATGTAAATTGCCAACAGCCACTCTGGAGAAGTGTACGGTGTGTTCTGAAACATCTAAAAAACACAGCTTGGAGAGCATAGGGCACTTCCACTCATGGGCGTATAAATTGGGAAAACTAAAAATCAGCAAGACACAGGCACCCCAAAGTTTAGGGCTGCTCTGTTGACAAGAACCCCCACTTCATTACACCTTAAATATCCTAGGAAAGAGAAAAATGGATAAAGAAGTTGGGGTCCTCATGTACAATGGAATATCACTCAGCCATGAAATCAACGTCATAAGGCTAGTAGCAGCACGATGAGTGGATTTAGGTACGACGATTCTAAGTGAAATAAGTCACACAGAAAAAGACACTTATCATAAGATATCACTTCTAGAGGGAATGTAAAAACCGCTACACTTGAACTGAATTACAAAACAGAACAGAGTCACACGTTTAGAAAACACACTATGGCTGCTGAACGGGCAAGGTGAGGTGGGGTGATGCATAAAACAAGGGTTTCAAATTAGCTCCGATACCGTTCCATAAACCCAATATGTAAGAGACAAGACCTATCCCTTTTTCAGTGAACTGGACTCAACACCCCCTATTCACCGCACAAGAATATATCTGACTAGGAAGAAACTTCAAACCTATGTATTGATATCTCTCTGTAAGTGAGTCAAGGGGGTGTAAAGCGGCATAAACACAGCCGTGAAAAGCAGCTAAACCCCATTATAAAAATAAATTACTTTTCAAAACCCGTGAAACAAAGACAGTGAAAGAGAGAGAAATTCTTACAAAATTCGTTCAGGGGCTGTGATGCAACCTGGATTGACCATATCTAGACCCACAGCTGATTGAGACATAAGGGTGGACACTCTTGGGGCTGAGAGGTTCGGTGAGGTTGGGTGAGCCAACGCAGACCCTTTCAAGTAATACTGCATGGTACCCATCCCATGGGTCCCAAATCTCCAGGTTCAAAGGCATCTTCCTACGTCGAAAACAGGCATGAGAAACCCAGAAGATGGTACACCGTGTGATCGGGAAAGGTTTCTAAAACGCACCTCATTTCTCATCTCCTTTGCTCGGGTTCGCCATTCCAGCCGATTTACTAGCCATCTCCCTCCTTGGAGAATCAGCACCTTTAACCTCCTGTTCCGTACAGGTTGCAATTTGTCCTGAGGATGAACGGGAAGAGGGGGAACCAATGAGAGACTAGCTCTAGGTGTTGGGACAGGCACAGGTCACTCTATTTTCCCATCAGGAAGAAGAATTAAGCACAAGCTCAGCCTGCCCCCCAGAACCAGAAGAGGGCCTGAAGCAATCCTGCGCTTTTGCGGCCAGCTCCCAAAAAAGCGAGTTGAAAAATGGAGCTCAGGGGCACTGCAATTCACAAACCTGCAGAGTTTTAAATGATACCTCTCGTCCACAAATATATTAAGGGAAGGCAACGAAGAGGCTTTGAAAGCAAGGCAGAATTGCAGGAAACAGATTTCAGGAGGTAGATTCGAATCGCCTTGAAAGCACATGAAAAGCGGCAAAACGTGGACAATGATGCCCTTGGCCAAAAAGGGCGTATGCGTTTTTTCCTGAATATATTCAGGAAAAAACGCATACGCCCTTTTTGGCCAACCAAGCAACCTGGAAAGGCCAATCAGCGCTCCAAAGAAGTCTCGCTTCCCAGCGGGCAAAAGGGCCATGCGGAAAAAAGTGTCCAAACCAGAAATGCAGGAACGGCCATGGAGAAATGGGAGCCTTGCTACGCTGATGGGTGGGATGTAAATTGCCAACAGCCACTCTGGAGAAGTGTACGGTGTGTTCTGAAACATCTAAAAAACACAGCTTGGAGAGCATAGGGCACTTCCACTCATGGGCGTATAAATTGGGAAAACTAAAAATCAGCAAGACACAGGCACCCCAAAGTTTAGGGCTGCTCTGTTGACAAGAACCCCCACTTCATTACACCTTAAATATCCTAGGAAAGAGAAAAATGGATAAAGAAGTTGGGGTCCTCATGTACAATGGAATATCACTCAGCCATGAAATCAACGTCATAAGGCTAGTAGCAGCACGATGAGTGGATTTAGGTACGACGATTCTAAGTGAAATAAGTCACACAGAAAAAGACACTTATCATAAGATATCACTTCTAGAGGGAATGTAAAAACCGCTACACTTGAACTGAATTACAAAACAGAACAGAGTCACACGTTTAGAAAACACACTATGGCTGCTGAACGGGAAAGGTGAGGTGGGGTGATGCATAAAACAAGGGTTTCAAATTAGCTCCGATACCGTTCCATAAACCCAATATGTAAGAGACAAGACCTATCCCTTTTTCAGTGAACTGGACTCAACACCCCCTATTCACCGCACAAGAATATATCTGACTAGTAAGAATCTTCAAACCTATGTATTGATATCTCTCTGTAAGTGAGTCAAGGGGGTGTAAAGCGGCATAAACACAGCCGTGAAAAGCAGCTAAACCCCATTATAAAAATAAATTACTTTTCAAAACCCGTGAAACAAAGACAGTGAAAGAGAGAGAAATTCTTACAAAATTCGTTCAGGGGCTGTGATGCAACCTGGATTGACCATATCTAGACCCACAGCTGATTGAGACATAAGGGTGGACACTCTTGGGGCTGAGAGGTTCGGTGAGGTTGGGTGAGCCAACGCAGACCCTTTCAAGTAATACTGCATGGTACCCATCCCATGGGTCCCAAATCTCCAGGTTCAAGGGCATCTTCCTACGTCGAAAACAGGCATGAGAAACCCAGAAGATGGTACACCGTGTGATCGGGAAAGGTTTCTAAAACGCACCTCATTTCTCATCTCCTTTGCTCAGGTTCGCCATTCCAGCCGATTTACTAGCCATCTCCCTCCTTGGAGAATCAGCACCTTTAACCTCCTGTTCCGTACAGGTTGCAATTTGTCCTGAGGATGAACGGGAAGAGGGGGAACCAATGAGAGACTAGCTCCAGGTGTTGGGACAGGCACAGGTCACTCTATTTTCCCATCAGGAAGAAGAATTAAGCACAAACTCAGCCTACCCCCCAGAACCAGAAGAGGGCCTGAAGCAATCCTGCGCTTTTGCGGCCAGCTCCCAAAAAAGCGAGTTGAAAAATGGAGCTCAGGGGCACTGCAATTCACAAACCTGCAGAGTTTTAAATGATACCTCTCGTCCACAAATATATTAAGGGAAGGCAACGAAGAGGCTTTGAAAGCAAGGCAGAATTGCAGGAAACAGATTTCAGGAGGTAGATTCGAATCGCCTTGAAAGCACATGAAAAGCGGCAAAACGTGGACAATGATGCCCTTGGCCAAAAAGGGCGTATGCGTTTTTTCCTGAATATATTCAGGAAAAAACGCATACGCCCTTTTTGGCCAACCAAGCAACCTGGAAAGGCCAATCAGCGCTCCAAAGAAGTCTGGCTTCCCAGCGGGCAAAAGGGCCATGCGGAAAAAAGTGTCCAAACCAGAAATGCAGGACCGGCCATGGAGAAATGGGAGCCTTGCTACGCTGATGGGTGGGATGTAAATTGCCAACAGCCACTCTGGAGAAGTGTACGGTGTGTTCTGAAACATCTAAAAAACACAGCTTGGAGAGCATAGGGCACTTCCACTCATGGGCGTATAAATTGGGAAAACTAAAAATCAGCAAGACACAGGCACCCCAAAGTTTAGGGCTGCTCTGTTGACAAGAACCCCCACTTCATTACACCTTAAATATCCTAGGAAAGAGAAAAATGGATAAAGAAGTTGGGGTCCTCATGTACAATGGAATATCACTCAGCCATGAAATCAACGTCATAAGGCTAGTAGCAGTACGATGAGTGGATTTAGGTACGACGATTCTAAGTGAAATAAGTCACACAGAAAAAGACACTTATCATAAGATATCACTTCTAGAGGGAATGTAAAAACCGCTACACTTGAACTGAATTACAAAACAGAACAGAGTCACACGTTTAGAAAACACACTATGGCTGCTGAACGGGAAAGGTGAGGTGGGGTGATGCATAAAACAAGGGTTTCAAATTAGCTCCGATACCGTTCCATAAACCCAATATGTAAGAGACAAGACCTATCCCTTTTTCAGTGAACTGGACTCAACACCCCCTATTCACCGCACAAGAATATATCTGACTAGTAAGAATCTTCAAACCTATGTATTGATATCTCTCTGTAAGTGAGTCAAGGGGGTGTAAAGCGGCATAAACACAGCCGTGAAAAGCAGCTAAACCCCATTATAAAAATAAATTACTTTTCAAAACCCGTGAAACAAAGACAGTGAAAGAGAGAGAAATTCTTACAAAATTCGTTCAGGGGCTGTGATGCAACCTGGATTGACCATATCTAGACCCACAGCTGATTGAGACATAAGGGTGGACACTCTTGGGGCTGAGAGGTTCGGTGAGGTTGGGTGAGCCAACGCAGACCCTTTCAAGTAATACTGCATGGTACCCATCCCATGGGTCCCAAATCTCCAGGTTCAAGGGCATCTTCCTACGTCGAAAACAGGCATGAGAAACCCAGAAGATGGTACACCGTGTGATCGGGAAAGGTTTCTAAAACGCACCTCATTTCTCATCTCCTTTGCTCAGGTTCGCCATTCCAGCCGATTTACTAGCCATCTCCCTCCTTGGAGAATCAGCACCTTTAACCTCCTGTTCCGTACAGGTTGCAATTTGTCCTGAGGATGAACGGGAAGAGGGGGAACCAATGAGAGACTAGCTCCAGGTGTTGGGACAGGCACAGGTCACTCTATTTTCCCATCAGGAAGAAGAATTAAGCACAAGCTCAGCCTGCCCCCCAGAACCAGAAGAGGGCCTGAAGCAATCCTGCGCTTTTGCGGCCAGCTCCCAAAAAAGCGAGTTGAAAAATGGAGCTCAGGGGCACTGCAATTCACAAACCTGCAGAGTTTTAAATGATACCTCTCGTCCACAAATATATTAAGGGAAGGCAACGAAGAGGCTTTGAAAGCAAGGCAGAATTGCAGGAAACAGATTTCAGGAGGTAGATTCGAATCGCCTTGAAAGCACATGAAAAGCGGCAAAACGTGGACAATGATGCCCTTGGCCAAAAAGGGCGTATGCGTTTTTTCCTGAATATATTCAGGAAAAAACGCATACGCCCTTTTTGGCCAACCAAGCAACCTGGAAAGGCCAATCAGCGCTCCAAAGAAGTCTCGCTTGCCAGCGGGCAAAACGGCCATGGGGAAAAAAGTGTCCAAACCAGAAATGCAGGACCGGCCATGGAGAAATGGGAGCCTTGCTACGCTGATGGGTGGGATGTAAATTGCCAACAGCCACTCTGGAGAAGTGTACGGTGTGTTCTGAAACATCTAAAAAACACAGCTTGGAGAGCATAGGGCACTTCCACTCATGGGCGTATAAATTGGGAAAACTAAAAATCAGAAAGACACAGGCACCCCAAAGTTTAGGGCTGCTCTGTTGACAAGAACCCCCACTTCATTACACCTTAAATATCCTAGGAAAGAGAAAAATGGATAAAGAAGTTGTGGTCCTCCTGTATAATGGAATATCACTCAGCCATGAAATCCACGTCATAAGGCTAGTAGCAGCACGATGAGTGGATTTAGGTACGACGATTCTAAGTGAAATAAGTCACACAGAAAAAGACACTTATCATAAGATATCACTTCGAGAGGGAATGTAAAAACCGCTACACTTGAACTAAATTACAAAACAGAACAGAGTCACACGTTTAGGCAACACACTATGGCTGCTGAACGGGCAAGGTGAGGTGGGGTGATGCATAAAACAAGGGTTTCAAATTAGCTCAGATACCGTTCCATAAACCCAATATGTAAGAGACAAGACCTATTCCTTTTTCAGTGAACTGGACTCAACACCCCCTATTCACCGCACAAGAATATATCTGACTAGTAAGAATCTTCAAACCTATGTATTGATATCTCTCTGTAAGTGAGTCAAGGGGGTGTAAAGCGGCATAAACACAGCCGTGAAAAGCAGCTAAACCCCATTATAAAAATAAATGACTTTTCAAAACCCGTGAAACAAAGACAGTGAAAGAGAGAGAAATTCTTACAAAATTCGTTCAGGGGCTGTGATGCAACCTGGATTGACCATATCTAGACCCACAGCTGATTGAGACATAAGGGTGGACACTCTTGGGGCTGAGAGGTTCGGTGAGGTTGGGTGAGCCAACGCAGACCCTTTCAAGTAATACTGCATGGTACCCATCCCATGGGTCCCAAATCTCCAGGTTCAAGGGCATCTTCCTACATCGAAAACAGGCATGAGAAACCCAGAAGACGGTACACCGTGTGATCAGGAAAGGTTTCTAAAACACACCTCATTTCTCATCTCCTTTGCTCTGGTTCGCCATTCCAGCCGATTTACTAGCCATCTCCCTCCTTGGAGAATCAGCACCTTTAACCTCCTGTTCCGTACAGGTTGCAATTTGTCCTGAGGATGAACGGGAAGAGGGGGAACCAATGAGAGACTAGCTCTAGGTGTTGGGACAGGCACAGGTCACTCTATTTTCCCATCAGGAAGAAGAATTAAGCACAAGCTCAGCCTGCCCCCCAGAACCAGAAGAGGGCCTGAAGCAATCCTGCGCTTTTGCGGTCAGCTCCCAAAAAAGCGAGTTGAAAAATGGAGCTCAGGGGCACTGCAATTCACAAACCTGCAGAGTTTTAAATGATACCTCTCGTCCACAAATATATTAAGGGAAGGCAACGAAGAGGCTTTGAAAGCAAGGCAGAATTGCAGGAAACAGATTTCAGGAGGTAGATTGGAATCGCCTTGAAAGCACATGAAAAGCGGCAAAACGTGGACAATTATGCCCTTGGCCAAAAAGGGCGTATGCGTTTTTTCCTGAATATATTCAGGAAAAAACGCATACGCCCTTTTTGGCCAACCAAGCAACCTGGAAAGGCCAATCAGCGCTCCAAAGAAGTCTCGCTTCCCAGCGGGCAAAAGGGCCATGCGGAAAAAAGTGTCCAAACCAGAAATGCAGGACCGGCCATGGAGAAATGGGAGCCTTGCTACGCTGATGGGTGGGATGTAAATTGCCAACAGCCACTCTGGAGAAGTGTACGGTGTGTTCTGAAACATCTAAAAAACACAGCTTGGAGAGCATAGGGCACTTCCACTCATGGGCGTATAAATTGGGAAAACTAAAAATCAGCAAGACACAGGCACCCCAAAGTTTAGGGCTGCTCTGTTGACAAGAACCCCCACTTCATTACACCTTAAATATCCTAGGAAAGAGAAAAATGGATAAAGAAGTTGGGGTCCTCATGTACAATGGAATATCACTCAGCCATGAAATCAACGTCATAAGGCTAGTAGCAGCACGATGAGTGGATTTAGGTACGACGATTCTAAGTGAAATAAGTCACACAGAAAAAGACACTTATCATAAGATATCACTTCTAGAGGGAATGTAAAAACCGCTACACTTGAACTGAATTACAAAACAGAACAGAGTCACACGTTTAGGAAACACACTATGGCTGCTGAACGGGAAAGGTGAGGTGGGGTGATGCATAAAACAAGGGTTTCAAATTAGCTCAGATACCGTTCCATAAACCCAGTATGTAAGAGACAAGACCTATTCCTTTTTCAGTGAACTGGACTCAACACCCCCTATTCACCGCACAAGAATATATCTGACTAGTAAGAATCTTCAAACCTATGTATTGATATCTCTCTGTAAGTGAGTCAAGGGGGTGTAAAGCGGCAAAAACACAGCCGTGAAAAGCAGCTAAACCCCATTATAAAAATAAATTACTTTTCAAAACCCGTGAAACAAAGACAGTGAAAGAGAGAGAAATTCTTACAAAATTCGTTCAGGGGCTGTGATGCAACCTGGATTGAACATATCTAGACCCACAGCTGATTGAGACATAAGGGTGGACACTCTTGGGGCTGAGAGGTTCGGTGAGGTTGGGTGAGCCAACGCAGACCCTTTCAAGTAATACTGCATGGTACCCATCCCATGGGTCCCAAATCTCCAGGTTCAAGGGCATCTTCCTACGTCGAAAACAGGCATGAGAAACCCAGAAGATGGTACACCGTGTGATCGGGAAAGGTTTCTAAAACGCACCTCATTTCTCATCTCCTTTGCTCGGGTTCGCCATTCCAGCCGATTTACTAGCCATCTCCCTCCTTGGAGAATCAGCACCTTTAACCTCCTGTTCCGTACAGGTTGCAATTTGTCCTGAGGATGAACGGGAAGAGGGGGAACCAATGAGAGACTAGCTCTAGGTGTTGGGACAGGCACAGGTCACTCTATTTTCCCATCAGGAAGAAGAATTAAGCACAAGCTCAGCCTGCCCGCCAGAACCAGAAGAGGGCCTGAAGCAATCCTGCGCTTTTGCGGCCAGCTCCCAAAAAAGCGAGTTCAAAAATGGAGCTCAGGGGCACTGCAATTCACAAACCTGCAGAGTTTTAAATGATACCTCTCGTCCACAAATATATTAAGGGAAGGCAACGAAGAGGCTTTGAAAGCAAGGCAGAATTGCAGGAAACAGATTTCAGGAGGTAGATTCGAATCGCCTTGAAAGCACATGAAAAGCGGCAAAACGTGGACAATGATGCCCTTGGCCAAAAAGGGCGTATGCGTTTTTTCCTGAATATATTCAGGAAAAAACGCATACGCCCTTTTTGGCCAACCAAGCAACCTGGAAAGGCCAATCAGCGCTCCAAAGAAGTCTCGCTTCCCAGCGGGCAAAAGGGCCATGCGGAAAAAAGTGTCCAAACCAGAAATGCAGGACCGGCCATGGAGAAATGGGAGCCTTGCTACGCTGATGGGTGGGATGTAAATTGCCAACAGCCACTCTGGAGAAGTGTACGGAGTGTTCGGAAACATCTAAAAAACACAGCTTGGAGAGCATAGGGCACTTCCACTCATGGGCGTATAAATTGGGAAAACTAAAAATCAGCAAGACACAGGCACCCCAAAGTTTAGGGCTGCTCTGTTGACAAGAACCCCCACTTCATTACACCTTAAATATCCTAGGAAAGAGAAAAATGGATAAAGAAGTTGGGGTCCTCATGTACAATGGAATATCACTCAGCCATGAAATCAACGTCATAAGGCTAGTAGCAGCACGATGAGTGGATTTAGGTACGACGATTCTAAGTGAAATAAGTCACACAGAAAAAGACACTTATCATAAGATATCACTTCTAGAGGGAATGTAAAAACCGCTACACTTGAACTGAATTACAAAACAGAACAGAGTCACACGTTTAGGAAACACACTATGGCTGCTGAACGGGAAAGGTGAGGTGGGGTGATGCATAAAACAAGGGTTTCAAATTAGCTCAGATACCGTTCCATAAACCCAGTATGTAAGAGACAAGACCTATTCCTTTTTCAGTGAACTGGACTCAACACCCCCTATTCACCGCACAAGAATATATCTGACTAGTAAGAATCTTCAAACCTATGTATTGATATCTCTCTGTAAGTGAGTCAAGGGGGTGTAAAGCGGCATAAACACAGCCGTGAAAAGCAGCTAAACCCCATTATAAAAATAAATTACTTTTCAAAACCCGTGAAACAAAGACAGTGAAAGAGAGAGAAATTCTTACAAAATTCGTTCAGGGGCTGTGATGCAACCTGGATTGAACATATCTAGACCCACAGCTGATTGAGACATAAGGGTGGACACTCTTGGGGCTGAGAGGTTCGGTGAGGTTGGGTGAGCCAACGCAGACCCTTTCAAGTAATACTGCATGGTACCCATCCCATGGGTCCCAAATCTCCAGGTTCAAGGGCATCTTCCTATGTCGAAAATAGGCATGAGAAACCCAGAAGATGGTACACCGTGTGATCGGGAAAGGTTTCTAAAACGCACCTCATTTCTCATCTCCTTTGCTCGGGTTCGCCATTCCAGCCGATTTACTAGCCATCTCCCTCCTTGGAGAATCAGCACCTTTAACCTCCTGTTCCGTACAGGTTGCAATTTGTCCTGAGGATGAACGGGAAGAGGGGGAACCAATGAGAGACTAGCTCTAGGTGTTGGGACAGGCACAGGTCACTCTATTTTCCCATCAGGAAGAAGAATTAAGCACAAGCTCAGCCTGCCCCCCAGAACCAGAAGAGGGCCTGAAGCAATCCTGCGCTTTTGCGGCCAGCTCCCAAAAAAGCGAGTTGAAAAATGGAGCTCAGGGGCACTGCAATTCACAAACCTGCAGAGTTTTCAATGATACCTCTCGTCCACAAATATATTAAGGGAAGGCAACGAAGAGGCTTTGAAAGCAAGGAAGAATTGCAGGAAACAGATTTCAGGAGGTAGATTCGAATCGCCTTGAAAGCACATGAAAAGCGGCAAAACGTGGACAATGATGCCCTTGGCCAAAAAGGGCGTATGCGTTTTTTCCTGAATATATTCAGGAAAAAACGCATACGCCCTTTTTGGCCAACCAAGCAACCTGGAAAGGCCAATCAGCGCTCCAAAGAAGTCTCGCTTCCCAGCGGGCAAAAGGGCCATGCGGAAAAAAGTGTCCAAACCAGAAATGCAGGACCGGCCATGGAGAAATGGGAGCCTTGCTACGCTGATGGGTGGGATGTAAATTGCCAACAGCCACTCTGGAGAAGTGTACGGTGTGTTCGGAAACATCTAAAAAACACAGCTTGGAGAGCATAGGGCACTTCCACTCATGGGCGTATAAATTGGGAAAACTAAAAATCAGCAAGACACAGGCACCCCAAAGTTTAGGGCTGCTCTGTTGACAAACACCCCCACTTCATTACACCTTAAATATCCTAGGAAAGAGAAAAATGGATAAAGAAGTTGTGGTCCTCATGTACAATGGAATATCACTCAGCCATGAAATCCACGTCATAAGGCTAGTAGCAGCACGATGAGTGGATTTAGGTACGACGATTCTAAGTGAAATAAGTCACACAGAAAAAGACACTTATCATAAGATATCACTTCTAGAGGGAATGTAAAAACCGCTACACTTGAACTGAATTACAAAACAGAACAGAGTCACACGTTTAGGAAACACACTATGGCTGCTGAACGGGAAAGGTGAGGTGGGGTGATGCATAAAACAAGGGTTTCAAATTAGCTCAGATACCGTTCCATAAACCCAATATGTAAGAGACAAGACCTATTCCTTTTTCAGTGAACTGGACTCAACACCCCCTATTCACCGCACAAGAATATATCTGACTAGTAAGAATCTTCAAACCTATGTATTGATATCTCTCTGTAAGTGAGTCAAGGGGGTGTAAAGCGGCATAAACACAGCCGTGAAAAGCAGCTAAACCCCATTATAAAAATAAATTACTTTTCAAAACCCGTGAAACAAAGACAGTGAAAGAGAGAGAAATTCTTACAAAATTCGTTCAGGGGCTGTGATGCAACCTGGATTGACCATATCTAGACCCACAGCTGATTGAGACATAAGGGTGGACACTCTTGGGGCTGAGAGGTTCGGTGAGGTTGGGTGAGCCAACGCAGACCCTTTCAAGTAATACTGCATGGTACCCATCCCATGGGTCCCAAATCTCCAGGTTCAAGGGCATCTTCCTACGTCGAAAACAGGCATGAGAAACCCAGAAGATGGTACACCGTGTGAACGGGAAAGGTTTCTAAAACGCACCTCATTTCTCATCTCCTTTGCTCGGGTTCGCCATTCCAGCCGATTTACTAGCCATCTCCCTCCTTGGAGAATCAGCACCTTTAACCTCCTGTTCCGTACAGGTTGCAATTTGTCCTGAGGATGAACGGGAAGAGGGGGAACCAATGAGAGACTAGCTCTAGGTGTTGGGACAGGCACAGGTCACTCTATTTTCCCATCAGGAAGAAGAATTAAGCACAAGCTCAGCCTGCCCGCCAGAACCAGAAGAGGGCCTGAAGCAATCCTGCGCTTTTGCGGCCAGCTCCCAAAAAAGCGAGTTGAAAAATGGAGCTCAGGGGCACTGCAATTCACAAACCTGCAGAGTTTTAAATGATACCTCTCGTCCACAAATATATTAAGGGAAGGCAACGAAGAGGCTTTGAAAGCAAGGCAGAATTGCAGGAAACAGATTTCAGGAGGTAGATTCGAATCGCCTTGAAAGCACATGAAAAGCGGCAAAACGTGGACAATGATGCCCTTGGCCAAAAAGGGCGTATGCGTTTTTTCCTGAATATATTCAGGAAAAAACGCATACGCCCTTTTTGGCCAACCAAGCAACCTGGAAAGGCCAATCAGCGCTCCAAAGAAGTCTCGCTTCCCAGCGGGCAAAAGGGCCATGCGGAAAAAAGTGTCCAAACCAGAAATGCAGGACCGGCCATGGAGAAATGGGAGCCTTGCTACGCTGATGGGTGGGATGTAAATTGCCAACAGCCACTCTGGAGAAGTGTACGGTGTGTTCGGAAACATCTAAAAAACACAGCTTGGAGAGCATAGGGCACTTCCACTCATGGGCGTATAAATTGGGAAAACTAAAAATCAGAAAGACACAGGCACCCCAAAGTTTAGGGCTGCTCTGTTGACAAGAACCCCCACTTCATTACACCTTAAATATCCTAGGAAAGAGAAAAATGGATAAAGAAGTTGTGGTCCTCATGTACAATGGAATATCACTCAGCCATGAAACCCACGTCATAAGGCTAGTAGCAGCACGATGAGTGGATTTAGGTACGACGATTCTAAGTGAAATAAGTCACACAGAAAACGACACTTATCATAAGATATCAGTTCTAGAGGGAATGTAAAAACCGCTACACTTGAACTGAATTACAAAACAGAACAGAGTCACACGTTTAGAAAACACACTATGGCTGCTGAACGGGAAAGGTGAGGTGGGGTGATGCATAAAACAAGGGTTTCAAATTAGCTCAGATACCGTTCCATAAACCCAATATGTAAGAGACAAGACCTATCCCTTTTTCAGTGAACTGGACTCAACACCCCCTATTCACCGCACAAGAATATATCTGACTAGGAAGAATCTTCAAACCTATGTATTGATATCTCTCTGTAAGTGAGTCAAGGGGGTGTAAAGCGGCATAAACACAGCCGTGAAAAGCAGCTAAACCCCATTATAAAAATAAATTACTTTTCAAAACCCGTGAAACAAAGACAGTGAAAGAGAGAGAAATTCTTACAAAATTCGTTCAGGGGCTGTGATGCAACCTGGATTGACCATATCTAGACCCACAGCTGATTGAGACATAAGGGTGGACACTCTTGGGGCTGAGAGGTTCGGTGAGGTTGGGTGAGCCAACGCAGACCCTTTCAAGTAATACTGCATGGTACCCATCCCATGGGTCCCAAATCTCCAGGTTCAAGGGCATCTTCCTACGTCGAAAACAGGCATGAGAAACCCAGAAGATGGTACACCGTGTGATCGGGAAAGGTTTCTAAAACGCACCTCATTTCTCATCTCCTTTGCTCGGGTTCGCCATTCCAGCCGATTTACTAGCCATCTCCCTCCTTGGAGAATCAGCACCTTTAACCTCCTGTTCCGTACAGGTTGCAATTTGTCCTGAGGATGAACGGGAAGAGGGGGAACCAATGAGAGACTAGCTCTAGGTGTTGGGACAGGCACAGGTCACTCTATTTTCCCATCAGGAAGAAGAATTAAGCACAAGCTCAGCCTGCCCCCCAGAACCAGAAGAGGGCCTGAAGCAATCCTGCGCTTTTGCGGCCAGCTCCCAAAAAAGCGAGTTGAAAAATGGAGCTCAGGGGCACTGCAATTCACAAACCTGCAGAGTTTTAAATGATAACTCTCGTCCACAAATATATTAAGGGAAGGCATCGAAGAGGCTTTGAAAACAAGGCAGAATTGCAGGAAACAAATTTCAGGAGGTAGATTTGAATGGCTTTGAAAGCACATGAAAAGCGGCAAATCGTGAACAATGATGCCCTTGGCCAAAAAGGGCGTATGCGTTTTTTCCTGAATATATTCAGGAAAAAACGCATACGCCCTTTTTGGCCAACCAAGCAACCTGGAAAGGCCAATCAGCGCTCCAAAGAAGTCTCGCTTCCCAGCGGGCAAAAGGGCCATGCGGAAAAAAGTGTCCAAACCAGAAATGCAGGACCGGCCATGGAGAAATGGGAGCCTTGCTACGCTGATGGGTGGGATGTAAATTGCCAACAGCCACTCTGGAGAAGTGTACGGTGTGTTCTGAAACATCTAAAAAACACAGCTTGGAGAGCATAGGGCACTTCCACTCATGGGCGTATAAATTGGGAAAACTAAAAATCAGAAAGACACAGGCACCCCAAAGTTTAGGGCTGCTCTGTTGACAAGAACCCCCACTTCATTACACCTTAAATATCCTAGGAAAGAGAAAAATGGATAAAGAAGTTGTGGTCCTCCTGTACAATGGAATATCACTCAGCCATGAAATCCACGTCATAAGGCTAGTAGCAGCACGATGAGTGGATTTAGGTACGACGATTCTAAGTGAAAAAAGTCACACAGAAAAAGACACTTATCATAAGATATCACTTCGAGAGGGAATGTAAAAACCGCTACACTTGAACTGAATTACAAAACAGAACAGAGTCACACGTTTAGGCAACACACTATGGCTGCTGAACGGGAAAGGTGAGGTGGGGTGATGCATAAAACAAGGGTTTCAAATTAGCTCAGATACCGTTCCATAAACCCAATATGTAAGAGACAAGACCTATTCCTTTTTCAGTGAACTGGACTCAACACCCCCTATTCACCGCACAAGAATATATGTGACTAGTAAGAATCTTCAAACCTATGTATTGATATCTCTCTGTAAGTGAGTCAAGGGGGTGTAAAGCGGCATAAACACAGCCGTGAAAAGCAGCTAAACCCCATTATAAAAATAAATTACTTTTCAAAACCCGTGAAACAAAGACAGTGAAAGAGAGAGAAATTCTTACAAAATTCGTTCAGGGGCTGTGATGCAACCTGGATTGACCATATCTAGACCCACAGCTGATTGAGACATAAGGGTGGACACTCTTGGGGCTGAGAGGTTCGGTGAGGTTGGGTGAGCCAACGCAGACCCTTTCAAGTAATACTGCATGGTACCCATCCCATGGGTCCCAAATCTCCAGGTTCAAGGGCATCTTCCTACGTCGAAAACAGGCATGAGAAACCCAGAAGATGGTACACCGTGTGATCGGGAAAGGTTTCTAAAACGCACCTCATTTCTCATCTCCTTTGCTCGGGTTCGCCATTCCAGCCGATTTACTAGCCATCTCCCTCCTTGGAGAATCAGCACCTTTACCCTCCTGTTCCGTACAGGTTGCAATTTGTCCTGAGGATGAACGGGAAGAGGGGGAACCAATGAGAGACTAGCTCTAGGTGTTGGGACAGGCACAGGTCACTCTATTTTCCCATCAGGAAGAAGAATTAAGCACAAGCTCAGCCTGCCCCCCAGAACCAGAAGAGGGCCTGAAGCAATCCTGCGCTTTTGCGGCCAGGTCCCAAAAAAGCGAGTTGAAAAATGGAGCTCAGGGGCACTGCAATTCACAAACCTGCAGAGTTTTAAATGATACCTCTCGTCCACAAATATATTAAGGGAAGGCAACGAAGAGGCTTTGAAAGCAAGGCAGAATTGCAGGAAACAGATTTCAGGAGGTAGATTCGAATCGCCTTGAAAGCACATGAAAAGCGGCAAAACGTGGACAATGATGCCCTTGGCCAAAAAGGGCGTATGCGTTTTTTCCTGAATATATTCAGGAAAAAACGCATACGCCCTTTTTGGCCAACCAAGCAACCTGGAAAGGCCAATCAGCGCTCCAAAGAAGTCTCGCTTCCCAGCGGGCAAAAGGGCCATGCGGAAAAAAGTGTCCAAACCAGAAATGCAGGACCGGCCATGGAGAAATGGGAGCCTTGCTACGCTGATGGGTGGGATGTAAATTGCCAACAGCCACTCTGGAGAAGTGTACGGTGTGTTCTGAAACATCTAAAAAACACAGCTTGGAGAGCATAGGGCACTTCCACTCATGGGCGTATAAATTGGGAAAACTAAAAATCAGCAAGACACAGGCACCCCAAAGTTTAGGGCTGCTCTGTTGACAAGAACCCCCACTTCATTACACCTTAAATATCCTAGGAAAGAGAAAAATGGATAAAGAAGTTGGGGTCCTCATGTACAATGGAATATCACTCAGCCATGAAATCAACGTCATAAGGCTAGTAGCAGCACGATGAGTGGATTTAGGTACGACGATTCTAAGTGAAATAAGTCACACAGAAAAAGACACTTATCATAAGATATCACTTCTAGAGGGAATGTAAAAACCGCTACACTTGAACTGAATTACAAAACAGAACAGAGTCACACGTTTAGGAAACACACTACGGCTGCTGAACGGGAAAGGTGAGGTGGGGTGATGCATAAAACAAGGGTTTCAAATTAGCTCAGATACCGTTCCATAAACCCAATATGTAAGAGACAAGACCTATTCCTTGCTCAGTGAACTGGACTCAACACCCCCTATTCACCGCACCAGAATATATCTGACTAGTAAGAATCTTCAAACCTATGTATTGATATCTCTCTGTAAGTGAGTCAAGGGGGTGTAAAGCGGCATAAACACAGCCGTGAAAAGCAGCTAAACCCCATTATAAAAATAAATTACTTTTCAAAACCCGTGAAACAAAGACAGTGAAAGAGAGAGAAATTCTTACAAAATTCGTTCAGGGGCTGTGATGCAACCTGGATTGACCATATCTAGACCCACAGCTGATTGAGACATAAGGGTGGACACTCTTGGGGCTGAGAGGTTCGGTGAGGTTGGGTGAGCCAACGCAGACCCTTTCAAGTAATACTGCATGGTACCCATCCCATGGGTCCCAAATCTCCAGGTTCAAGGGCATCTTCCTACGTCGAAAACAGGCATGAGAAAGCCAGAAGATGGTACACCGTGTGATCGGGAAAGGTTTCTAAAACGCACCTCATTTCTCATCTCCTTTGCTCGGGTTCGCCATTCCAGCCGATTTACTAGCCATCTCCCTCCTTGGAGAATCAGCACCTTTAACCTCCTGTTCCGTACAGGTTGCAATTTGTCCTGAGGATGAACGGGAAGAGGGGGAACCAATGAGAGACTAGCTCTAGGTGTTGGGACAGGCACAGGTCACTCTATTTTCCCATCAGGAAGAAGAATTAAGCACAAGCTCAGCCTGCCCCCCAGAACCAGAAGAGGGCCTGAAGCAATTCTGCGCTTTTGTGGCCAGCTCCCAAAAAAGCGAGTTGAAAAATGGAGCTCAGGGGCACTGCAATTCACAAACCTGCAGAGTTTTAAATGATACCTCTCGTCCACAAATATATTAAGGGAAGGCAACGAAGAGGCTTTGAAAGCAAGGCAGAATTGCAGGAAACAGATTTCAGGAGGTAGATTCGAATCGCCTTGAAAGCACATGAAAAGCGGCAAAACGTGGACAATGATGCCCTTGGCCAAAAAGGGCGTATGCGTTTTTTCCTGAATATATTCAGGAAAAAACGCATACGCCCTTTTTGGCCAACCAAGCAACCTGGAAAGGCCAATCAGCGCTCCAAGAAGTCTCGCTTCCCAGCGGGCAAAAGGGCCATGCGGAAAAAAGTGTCCAAACCAATAATGCAGGACCGGCCATGGAGAAATGGGAGCCTTGCTACGCTGATGGGTGGGATGTAAATTGCCAACAGCCACTCTGGAGAAGTGTACGGTGTGTTCTGAAACATCTAAAAAACACAGCTTGGAGAGCATAGGGCACTTCCACTCATGGGCGTATAAATTGGGAAAACTAAAAATCAGCAAGACACAGGCACCCCAAAGTTTAGGGCTGCTCTGTTGACAAGAACCCCCACTTCATTACACCTTAAATATCCTAGGAAAGAGAAAAATGGATAAAGAAGTTGGGGTCCTCATGTACAATGGAATATCACTCAGCCATGAAATCAACGTCATAAGGCTAGTAGCAGCACGATGAGTGGATTTAGGTACGACGATTCTAAGTGAAATAAGTCACACAGAAAAAGACACTTATCATAAGATATCACTTCTAGAGGGAATGTAAAAACCGCTACACTTGAACTGAATTACAAAACAGAACAGAGTCACACGTTTAGAAAACACACTACGGCTGCTGAACGGGAAAGGTGAGGTGGGGTGATGCATAAAACAAGGGTTTCAAATTAGCTCAGATACCGTTCCATAAACCCAATATGTAAGAGACAAGACCTATTCCTTGCTCAGTGAACTGGACTCAACACCCCCTATTCACCGCACAAGAGTATATCTGACTAGGAAGAATCTTTAAACTTATGTATTGATATCTCTCTGTAAGTGAGTCAAGGGGGTGTAAAGCGGCATAAACACAGCCGTGAAAAGCAGCTAAACCCCATTATAAAAATAAATTACTTTTCAAAACCCGTGAAACAAAGACAGTGAAAGAGAGAGAAATTCTTACAAAATTCGTTCAGGGGCTGTGATGCAACCTGGATTGACCATATCTAGACCCACAGCTGATTGAGACATCAGGGTGGACACTCTTGGGGCTGAGAGGTTCGGTGAGGTTGGGTGAGCCAACGCAGACCCTTTCAAGTAATACTGCATGGTACCCATCCCATGGGTCCCAAATCTCCAGGTTCAAGGGCATCTTCCTACGTCGAAAACAGGCATGAGAAACCCAGAAGATGGTACACCGTGTGATCGGGAAAGGTTTCTAAAACGCACCTCATTTCTCATCTCCTTTGCTCGGGTTCGCCATTCCAGCCGATTTACTAGCCATCTCCCTCCTTGGAGAATCAGCACCTTTAACCTCCTGTTCCGTACAGGTTGCAATTTGTCCTGAGGATGAACGGGAAGAGGGGGAACCAATGAGAGACTAGCTCTAGGTGTTGGGACAGGCACAGGTCACTCTATTTTCCCACCAGGAAGAAGAATTAAGCACAAGCTCAGCCTGCCCCCCAGAACCAGAAGAGGGCCTGAAGCAATCCTGCGCTTTTGTGGCCAGCTCCCAAAAAAGCGAGTTGAAAAATGGAGCTCAGGGGCACTGCAATTCACAAACCTGCAGAGTTTTAAATGATACCTCTCGTCCACAAATATATTAAGGGAAGGCAACGAAGAGGCTTTGAAAGCAAGGCAGAATTGCAGGAAACAGATTTCAGGAGGTAGATTCGAATCGCCTTGAAAGCACATGAAAAGCGGCAAAACGTGGACAATGATGCCCTTGGCCAAAAAGGGCGTATGCGTTTTTTCCTGAATATATTCAGGAAAAAACGCATACGCCCTTTTTGGCCAACCAAGCAACCTGGAAAGGCCAATCAGCGCTCCAAAGAAGTCTCGCTTCCCAGCGGGCAAAAGGGCCATGCGGAAAAAAGTGTCCAAACCAGAAATGCAGGACCGGCCATGGAGAAATGGGAGCCTTGCTACGCTGATGGGTGGGATGTAAATTGCCAACAGCCACTCTGGAGAAGTGTACGGTGTGTTCTGAAACATCTAAAAAACACAGCTTGGAGAGCATAGGGCACTTCCACTCATGGGCGTATAAATTGGGAAAACTAAAAATCAGCAAGACACAGGCACCCCAAAGTTTAGGGCTGCTCTGTTGACAAGAACCCCCACTTCATTACACCTTAAATATCCTAGGAAAGAGAAAAATGGATAAAGAAGTTGGGGTCCTCATGTACAATGGAATATCACTCAGCCATGAAATCAACGTCATAAGGCTAGTAGCAGCACGATGAGTGGATTTAGGTACGACGATTCTAAGTGAAATAAGTCACACAGAAAAAGACACTTATCATAAGATATCACTTCTAGAGGGAATGTAAAAACCGCTACACTTGAACTGAATTACAAAACAGAACAGAGTCACACGTTTAGAAAACACACTATGGCTGCTGAACGGGAAAGGTGAGGTGGGGTGATGCATAAAACAAGGATTTCAAATTAGCTCAGATACCGTTCCATAAACCCAATATGTAAGAGACAAGACCTATTCCTTGCTCAGTGAACTGGACTCAACACCCCCTATTCACCGCACAAGAATATATCTGACTAGGAAGAATCTTCAAACCTATGTATTGATATCTCTCTGTAAGTGAGTCAAGGGGGTGTAAAGCGGCATAAACACAGCCGTGAAAAGCAGCTAAACCCCATTATAAAAATAAATTACTTTTCAAAACCCGTGAAACAAAGACAGTGAAAGAGAGAGAAATTCTTACAAAATTCGTTCAGGGGCTGTGATGCAACCTGGATTGACCATATCTAGACCCACAGCTGATTGAGACATAAGGGTGGACACTCTTGGGGCTGAGAGGTTCGGTGAGGTTGGGTGAGCCAACGCAGACCCTTTCAAGTAATACTGCATGGTACCCATCCCATGGGTCCCAAATCTCCAGGTTCAAGGGCATCTTCCTACGTCGAAAACAGGCATGAGAAAGCCAGAAGATGGTACACCGTGTGATCGGGAAAGGTTTCTAAAACGCACCTCATTTCTCATCTCCTTTGCTCGGGTTCGCCATTCCAGCCGATTTACTAGCCATCTCCCTCCTTGGAGAATCAGCACCTTTAACCTCCTGTTCCGTACAGGTTGCAATTTGTCCTGAGGATGAACGGGAAGAGGGGGAACCAATGAGAGACTAGCTCTAGGTGTTGGGACAGGCACAGGTCACTCTATTTTCCCATCAGGAAGAAGAATTAAGCACAAGCTCAGCCTGGCCCCCAGAACCAGAAGAGGGCCTGAAGCAATCCTGCGCTTTTGCGGCCAGCTCCCAAAAAAGCGAGTTGAAAAATGGAGCTCAGGGGCACTGCAATTCACAAACCTGCAGAGTTTTAAATGATACCTCTCGTCCACAAATATATTAAGGGAAGGCAACGAAGAGGCTTTGAAAGCAAGGCAGAATTGCAGGAAACAGATTTCAGGAGGTAGATTCGAATCGCCTTGAAAGCACATGAAAAGCGGCAAAACGTGGACAATGATGCCCTTGGCCAAGAAGGGCGTATGCGTTTTTTCCTGAATATATTCAGGAAAAAACGCATACGCCCTTTTTGGCCAACCAAGCAACCTGGAAAGGCCAATCAGCGCTCCAAAGAAGTCTCGCTTCCCAGCGGGCAAAAGGGTCATGCGGAAAAAAGTGTCCAAACCAGAAATGCAGGACCGGCCATGGAGAAATGGGAGCCTTGCTACGCTGATGGGTGGGATGTAAATTGCCAACAGCCACTCTGGAGAAGTGTACGGTGTGTTCTGAAACATCTAAAAAACACAGCTTGGAGAGCATAGGGCACTTCCACTCATGGGCGTATAAATTGGGAAAACTAAAAATCAGCAAGACACAGGCACCCCAAAGTTTAGGGCTGCTCTGTTGACAAGAACCCCCACTTCATTACACCTTAAGTATCCTAGGAAAGAGAAAAATGGATAAAGAAGTTGGGGTCCTCATGTACAATGGAATATCACTCAGCCATGAAATCAACGTCATAAGGCTAGTAGCAGCACGATGAGTGGATTTAGGTACGACGATTCTAAGTGAAATAAGTCACACAGAAAAAGACACTTATCATAAGATATCACTTCTAGAGGGAATGTAAAAACCGCTACACTTGAACTGAATTACAAAACAGAACAGAGTCACACGTTTAGAAAACACACTATGGCTGCTGAACGGGCAAGGTGAGGTGGGGTGATGCATAAAACAAGGGTTTCAAATTAGCTCAGATACCGTTCCATAAACCCAATATGTAAGAGACAAGACCTATTCCTTTTTCAGTGAACTGGACTCAACACCCCCTATTCACCGCAGAAGAATATATCTGACTAGTAAGAATCTTCAAACCTATGTATTGATATCTCTCTGTAAGTGAGTCAAGGGGGTGTAAAGCGGCATAAACACAGCCGTGAAAAGCAGCTAAACCCCATTATAAAAATAAATTACTTTTCAAAACCCGTGAAACAAAGACAGTGAAAGAGAGAGAAATTCTTCCAAAATTCGTTCAGGGGCTGTGATGCAACCTGGATTGACCATATCTAGACCCACAGCTGATTGAGACATCAGGGTGGACACTCTTGGGGCTGAGAGGTTCGGTGAGGTTGGGTGAGCCAACGCAGACCCTTTCAAGTAATACTGCATGGTACCCATCCCATGAGTCCCAAATCTCCAGGTTCAAGGGCATCTTCCTACGTCGAAAACAGGCATGAGAAACCCAGAAGATGGTACACCGTGTGGTCGGGAAAGGTTTCTAAAACGCACCTCATTTCTCATCTCCTTTGCTCGGGTTCGCCATTCCAGCCGATTTACTAGCCATCTCCCTCCTTGGAGAATCAGCACCTTTAACCTCCTGTTCCGTACAGGTTGCAATTTGTCCTGAGGATGAACGGGAAGAGGGGGAACCAATGAGAGACTAGCTCTAGGTGTTGGGACAGGCACAGGTCACTCTATTTTCCCACCAGGAAGAAGAATTAAGCACAAGCTCAGCCTGCCCCCCAGAACCAGAAGAGGGCCTGAAGCAATCCTGCGCTTTTGCGGCCAGCTCCCAAAAAAGCGAGTTGAAAAATGGAGCTCAGGGGCACTGCAATTCACAAACCTGCAGAGTTTTAAATGATACCTCTCGTCCACAAATATATTAAGGGAAGGCAACGAAGAGGCTTTGAAAGCAAGGCAGAATTGCAGGAAACAGATTTCAGGAGGTAGATTCGAATCGCCTTGAAAGCACATGAAAAGCGGCAAAACGTGGACAATGATGCCCTTGGCCAAAAAGGGCGTATGCGTTTTTTCCTGAATATATTCAGGAAAAAACGCATACGCCCTTTTTGGCCAACCAAGCAACCTGGAAAGGCCAATCAGCGCTCCAAAGAAGTCTCGCTTCCCAGCGGGCAAAAGGGCCATGCGGAAAAAAGTGTCCAAACCAGAAATGCAGGACCGGCCATGGAGAAATGGGAGCCTTGCTACGCTGATGGGTGGGATGTAAATTGCCAACAGCCACTCTGGAGAAGTGTACGGTGTGTTCTGAAACATCTAAAAAACACAGCTTGGAGAGCATAGGGCACTTCCACTCATGGGCGTATAAATTGGGAAAACTAAAAATCAGCAAGACACAGGCACCCCAAAGTTTAGGGCTGCTCTGTTGACAAGAACCCCCACTTCATTACACCTTAAATATCCTAGGAAAGAGAAAAATGGATAAAGAAGTTGGGGTCCTCATGTACAATGGAATATCACTCAGCCATGAAATCAACGTCATAAGGCTAGTAGCAGCACGATGAGTGGATTTAGGTACGACGATTCTAAGTGAAATAAGTCACACAGAAAAAGACACTTATCATAAGATATCACTTCTAGAGGGAATGTAAAAACCGCTACACTTGAACTGAATTACAAAACAGAACAGAGTCACACGTTTAGGAAACACACTACGGCTGCTGAACGGGAAAGGTGAGGTGGGGTGATGCATAAAACAAGGGTTTCAAATTAGCTCAGATACCGTTCCATAAACCCAATATGTAAGAGACAAGACCTATTCCTTGCTCAGTGAAGTGGACTCAACACCCCCTATTCACCGCACAAGAATATATCTGACTAGTAAGAATCTTCAAACCTATGTATTGATATCTCTCTGTAAGTGAGTCAAGGGGGTGTAAAGCGGCATAAACACAGCCGTGAAAAGCAGCTAAACCCCATTATAAAAATAAATTACTTTTCAAAACCCGTGAAACAAAGACAGTGAAAGAGAGAGAAATTCTTCCAAAATTCGTTCAGGGGCTGTGATGCAACCTGGATTGACCATATCTAGACCCACAGCTGATTGAGACATCAGGGTGGACACTCTTGGGGCTGAGAGGTTCGGTGAGGTTGGGTGAGCCAACGCAGACCCTTTCAAGTAATACTGCATGGTACCCATCCCATGAGTCCCAAATCTCCAGGTTCAAGGGCATCTTCCTACGTCGAAAACAGGCATGAGAAACCCAGAAGATGGTACACCGTGTGGTCGGGAAAGGTTTCTAAAACGCACCTCATTTCTCATCTCCTTTGCTCGGGTTCGCCATTCCAGCCGATTTACTAGCCATCTCCCTCCTTGGAGAATCAGCACCTTTAACCTCCTGTTCCGTACAGGTTGCAATTTGTCCTGAGGATGAACGGGAAGAGGGGGAACCAATGAGAGACTAGCTCTAGGTGTTGGGACAGGCACAGGTCACTCTATTTTCCCACCAGGAAGAAGAATTAAGCACAAGCTCAGCCTGCCCCCCAGAACCAGAAGAGGGCCTGAAGCAATCCTGCGCTTTTGTGGCCAGCTCCCAAAAAAGCGAGTTGAAAAATGGAGCTCAGGGGCACTGCAATTCACAAACCTGCAGAGTTTTAAATGATACCTCTCGTCCACAAATATATTAAGGGAAGGCAACGAAGAGGCTTTGAAAGCAAGGCAGAATTGCAGGAAACAGATTTCAGGAGGTAGATTCGAATCGCCTTGAAAGCACATGAAAAGCGGCAAAACGTGGACAATGATGCCCTTGGCCAAAAAGGGCGTATGCGTTTTTTCCTGAATATATTCAGGAAAAAACGCATACGCCCTTTTTGGCCAACCAAGCAACCTGGAAAGGCCAATCAGCGCTCCAAAGAAGTCTCGCTTCCCAGCGGGCAAAAGGGCCATGCGGAAAAAAGTGTCCAAACCAGAAATGCAGGACCGGCCATGGAGAAATGGGAGCCTTGCTACGCTGATGGGTGGGATGTAAATTGCCAACAGCCACTCTGGAGAAGTGTACGGTGTGTCCTGAAACATCTAAAAAACACAGCTTGGAGAGCATAGGGCACTTCCACTCATGGGCGTATAAATTGGGAAAACTAAAAATCAGCAAGACACAGGCACCCCAAAGTTTAGGGCTGCTCTGTTGACAAGAACCCCCACTTCATTACACCTTAAATATCCTAGGAAAGAGAAAAATGGATAAAGAAGTTGTGGTCCTCCTGTACAATGGAATATCACTCAGCCATGAAATCAACGTCATAAGGCTAGTAGCAGCACGATGAGTGGATTTAGGTACGACGATTCTAAGTGAAATAAGTCACACAGAAAAAGACACTTATCATAAGATATCACTTCTAGAGGGAATGTAAAAACCGCTACACTTGAACTGAATTACAAAACAGAACAGAGTCACACGTTTAGAAAACACACTATGGCTGCTGAACGGGAAAGGTGAGGTGGGGTGATGCATAAAACAAGGGATTCAAATTAGCTCAGATACCGTTCCATAAACCCAATATGTAAGAGACAAGACCTATTCCTTTTTCAGTGAACTGGACTCAACACCCCCTATTCACCGCACAAGAATATATCTGACTAGTAAGAATCTTCAAACCTATGTATTGATATCTCTCTGTAAGTGAGTCAAGGGGGTGTACAGCGGCATAAACACAGCCGTGAAAAGCAGCTAAACCCCATTATAAAAATAAATTACATTTCAAAACCCGTGAAACAAAGACAGTGAAAGAGAGAGAAATTCTTACAAAATTCGTTCAGGGGCTGTGATGCAACCTGGATTGACCATATCTAGACCCACAGCTGATTGAGACATAAGGGTGGACACTCTTGGGGCTGAGAGGTTCGGTGAGGTTGGGTGAGCCAACGCAGACCCTTTCAAGTAGTACTGCATGGTACCCATCCCATGGGTCCCAAATCTCCAGGTTCAAGGGCATCTTCCTACATCGAAAACAGGCATGAGAAACCCAGAAGATGGTACACCGTGTGATCGGGAAAGGTTTCTAAAACGCACCTCATTTCTCATCTCCTTTGCTCGGGTTCGCCATTCCAGCCGATTTACTAGCCATCTCCCTCCTTGGAGAATCAGCACCTTTAACCTCCTGTTCCGTACAGGTTGCAATTTGTCCTGAGGATGAACGGGAAGAGGGGGAACCAATGAGAGACTAGCTCTACGTGTTGGGACAGGCACAGGTCACTCTATTTTCCCATCAGGAAGAAGAATTAAGCACAAGCTCAGCCTGCCCCCAGAACCAGAAGAGGGCCTGAAGCAATCCTGCGCTTTTGCGGCCAGCTCCCAAAAAAGCGAGTTGAAAAATGGAGCTCAGGGGCACTGCAATTCACAAACCTGCAGAGTTTTAAATGATACCTCTCGTCCACAAATATATTAAGGGAAGGCAACGCAGAGGCTTTGAAAGCAAGGCAGAATTGCAGGAAACAGATTTCAGGAGGTAGATTCGAATCGCCTTGAAAGCACATGAAAAGCGGCAAAACGTGGACAATGATGCCCTTGGCCAAAAAGGGCGTATGCGTTTTTTCCTGAATATATTCAGGAAAAAACGCATACGCCCTTTTTGGCCAACCAAGCAACCTGGAAAGGCCAATCAGCGCTCCAAAGAAGTCTCGCTTCCCAGCGGGCAAAAGGGCCATGCGGAAAAAAGTGTCCAAACCAGAAATGCAGGACCGGCCATGGAGAAATGGGAGCCTTGCTACGCTGATGGGTGGGATGTAAATTGCCAACAGCCACTCTGGAGAAGTGTACGGTGTGTTCTGAAACATCTAAAAAACACAGCTTGGAGAGCATAGGGCACTTCCACTGATGGGCGTATAAATTGGGAAAACTAAAAATCAGCAAGACACAGGCACCCCAAAGTTTAGGGCTGCTCTGTGGACAAGAACCCCCACTTCATTACACCTTAAATATCCTAGGAAAGAGAAAAATGGATAAAGAAGTTGGGGTCCTCATGTACAATGGAATATCACTCAGCCATGAAATCAACGTCATAAGGCTAGTAGCAGCACGATGAGTGGATTTAGGTACGACGATTCTAAGTGAAATAAGTCACACAGAAAAAGACACTTATCATAAGATATCACTTCTAGAGGGAATGTAAAAACCGCTACACTTGAACTGAATTGCAAAACAGAACAGAGTCACACGTTTAGGAAACACACTATGGCTGCTGAACGGGAAAGGTGAGGTGGGGTGATGCATAAAACAAGGGTTTCAAATTAGCTCAGATACCGTTCCATAAACCCAATATGTAAGAGACAAGACCTATTCCTTTTTCAGTGAACTGGACTCAACACCCCCTATTCACCGCACAAGAATATATCTGACTAGTAAGAATCTTCAAACCTATGTATTGATATCTCTCTGTAAGTGAGTCAAGGGGGTGTAAAGCGACATAAACACAGCCGTGAAAAGCAGCTAAACCCCATTATAAAAATAAATTACTTTTCAAAACCCGTGAAACAAAGACAGTGAAAGAGAGAGAAATTCTTACAAAATGCGTTCAGGGGCTGTGATGCAACCTGGATTGACCATATCTAGACCCACAGCTGATTGAGACATAAGGGTGGACACTCTTGGGGCTGAGAGGTTCGGTGAGGTTGGGTGAGCCAACGCAGACCCTTTCAAGTAGTACTGCATGGTACCCATCCCATGGGTCCCAAATCTCCAGGTTCAAGGGCATCTTCCTACATCGAAAACAGGCATGAGAAACCCAGAAGATGGTACACCGTGTGATCGGGAAAGGTTTCTAAAACGCACCTCATTTCTCATCTCCTTTGCTCGGGTTCGCCATTCCAGCCGATTTACTAGCCATCTCCCTCCTTGGAGAATCAGCACCTTTAACCTCCTGTTCCGTACAGGTTGCAATTTGTCCTGAGGATGAACGGGAAGAGGGGGAACCAATGAGAGACTAGCTCTACGTGTTGGGACAGGCACAGGTCACTCTATTTTCCCATCAGGAAGAAGAATTAAGCACAAGCTCAGCCTGCCCCCCAGAACCAGAAGAGGGCCTGAAGCAATCCTGCGCTTTTGCGGCCAGCTCCCAAAAAAGCGAGTTGAAAAATGGAGCTCAGGGGCACTGCAATTCACAAACCTGCAGAGTTTTAAATGATACCTCTCGTCCACAAATATATTAAGGGAAGGCAACGCAGAGGCTTTGAAAGCAAGGCAGAATTGCAGGAAACAGATTTCAGGAGGTAGATTCGAATCGCCTTGAAAGCACATGAAAAGCGGCAAAACGTGGACAATGATGCCCTTGGCCAAAAAGGGCGTATGCGTTTTTTCCTGAATATATTCAGGAAAAAACGCATACGCCCTTTTTGGCCAACCAAGCAACCTGGAAAGGCCAATCAGCGCTCCAAAGAAGTCTCGCTTCCCAGCGGGCAAAAGGGCCATGCGGAAAAAAGTGTCCAAACCAGAAATGCAGGACCGGCCATGGAGAAATGGGAGCCTTGCTACGCTGATGGGTGGGATGTAAATTGCCAACAGCCACTCTGGAGAAGTGTACGGTGTGTTCTGAAACATCTAAAAAACACAGCTTGGAGAGCATAGGGCACTTCCACTCATGGGCGTATAAATTGGGAAAACTAAAAATCAGCAAGACACAGGCACCCCAAAGTTTAGGGCTGCTCTGTGGACAAGAACCCCCACTTCATTACACCTTAAATATCCTAGGAAAGAGAAAAATGGATAAAGAAGTTGGGGTCCTCATGTACAATGGAATATCACTCAGCCATGAAATCAACGTCATAAGGCTAGTAGCAGCACGATGAGTGGATTTAGGTACGACGATTCTAAGTGAAATAAGTCACACAGAAAAAGACACTTATCATAAGATATCACTTCTAGAGGGAATGTAAAAACCGCTACACTTGAACTGAATTGCAAAACAGAACAGAGTCACACGTTTAGGAAACACACTATGGCTGCTGAACGGGAAAGGTGAGGTGGGGTGATGCATAAAACAAGGGTTTCAAATTAGCTCAGATACCGTTCCATAAACCCAATATGTAAGAGACAAGACCTATTCCTTTTTCAGTGAACTGGACTCAAGACCCCCTATTCACCGCACAAGAATATATCTGACTAGTAAGAATCTTCAAACCTATGTATTGATATCTCTCTGTAAGTGAGTCAAGGGGGTGTACAGCGGCATAAACACAGCCGTGAAAAGCAGCTAAACCCCATTATAAAAATAAATTACTTTTCAAAACCCGTGAAACAAAGACAGTGAAAGAGAGAGAAATTCTTACAAAATTCGTTCAGGGGCTGTGATGCAACCTGGATTGACCATATCTAGACCCACAGCTGATTGAGACATAAGGGTGGACACTCTTGGGGCTGAGAGGTTCGGTGAGGTTGGGTGAGCCAACGCAGACCCTTTCAAGTAGTACTGCATGGTACCCATCCCATGGGTCCCAAATCTCCAGGTTCAAGGGCATCTTCCTACATCGAAAACAGGCATGAGAAACCCAGAAGATGGTACACCGTGTGATCGGGAAAGGTTTCTAAAACGCACCTCATTTCTCATCTCCTTTGCTCGGGTTCGCCATTCCAGCCGATTTACTAGCCATCTCCCTCCTTGGAGAATCAGCACCTTTACCCTCCTGTTCCGTACAGGTTGCAATTTGTCCTGAGGATGAACGGGAAGAGGGGGAACCAATGAGAGACTAGCTCTACGTGTTGGGACAGGCACAGGTCACTCTATTTTCCCATCAGGAAGAAGAATTAAGCACAAGCTCAGCCTGCCCCCCAGAACCAGAAGAGGGCCTGAAGCAATCCTGCGCTTTTGCGGCCAGCTCCCAAAAAAGCGAGTTGAAAAATGGAGCTCAGGGGCACTGCAATTCACAAACCTGCAGAGTTTTAAATGATACCTCTCGTCCACAAATATATTAAGGGAAGGCAACGCAGAGGCTTTGAAAGCAAGGCAGAATTGCAGGAAACAGATTTCAGGAGGTAGATTCGAATCGCCTTGAAAGCACATGAAAAGCGGCAAAACGTGGACAATGATGCCCTTGGCCAAAAAGGGCGTATGCGTTTTTTCCTGAATATATTCAGGAAAAAACGCATACGCCCTTTTTGGCCAACCAAGCAACCTGGAAAGGCCAATCAGCGCTCCAAAGAAGTCTCGCTTCCCAGCGGGCAAAAGGGCCATGCGGAAAAAAGTGTCCAAATCAGAAATGCAGGACCGGCCATGGAGAAATGGGAGCCTTGCTACGCTGATGGGTGGGATGTAAATTGCCAACAGCCACTCTGGAGAAGTGTACGGTGTGTTCTGAAACATCTAAAAAACACAGCTTGGAGAGCATAGGGCACTTCCACTCATGGGCGTATAAATAGGGAAAACTAAAAATCAGCAAGACACAGGCACCCCAAAGTTTAGGGCTGCTCTGTGGACAAGAACCCCCACTTCATTACACCTTAAATATCCTAGGAAAGAGAAAAATGGATAAAGAAGTTGGGGTCCTCATGTACAATGGAATATCACTCAGCCATGAAATCAACGTCATAAGGCTAGTAGCAGCACGATGAGTGGATTTAGGTACGACGATTCTAAGTGAAATAAGTCACACAGAAAAAGACACTTATCATAAGATATCACTTCTAGAGGGAATGTAAAAACCGCTACACTTGAACTGAATTGCAAAACAGAACAGAGTCACACGTTTAGGAAACACACTATGGCTGCTGAACGGGAAAGGTGAGGTGGGGTGATGCATAAAACAAGGGTTTCAAATTAGCTCAGATACCGTTCCATAAACCCAATATGTAAGAGACAAGACCTATTCCTTGCTCAGTGAACTGGACTCAACACCCCCTATTCACCGCACAAGAATATATCTGACTAGTAAGAATCTTCAAACCTATGTATTGATATCTCTCTGTAAGTGAGTCAAGGGGGTGTAAAGCGGCATAAACACAGCCGTGAAAAGCAGCTAAACCCCATTATAAAAATAAATTACTTTTCAAAACCCGTGAAACAAAGACAGTGAAAGAGAGAGAAATTCTTACAAAATTCGTTCAGGGGCTGTGATGCAACCTGGATTGACCATATCTAGACCCACAGCTGATTGAGACATAAGGGTGGACACTCTTGGGGCTGAGAGGTTCGGTGAGGTTGGGTGAGCCAACGCAGACCCTTTCAAGTAATACTGCATGGTACCCATCCCATGGGTCCCAAATCTCCAGGTTCAAGGGCATCTTCCTACGTCGAAAACAGGCATGAGAAACCCAGAAGATGGTACACCGTGTGAACGGGAAAGGTTTCTAAAACGCACCTCATTTCTCATCTCCTTTGCTCGGGTTCGCCATTCCAGCCGATTTACTAGCCATCTCCCTCCTTGGAGAATCAGCACCTTTAACCTCCTGTTCCGTACAGGTTGCAATTTGTCCTGAGGATGAACGGGAAGAGGGGGAACCAATGAGAGACTAGCTCTAGGTGTTGGGACAGGCACAGGTCACTCTATTTTCCCATCAGGAAGAAGAATTAAGCACAAGCTCAGCCTGCCCCCCAGAACCAGAAGAGGGCCTGAAGCAATCCTGCACTTTTGCGGCCAGCTCCCAAAAAAGCGAGTTGAAAAATGGAGCTCAGGGGCACTGCAATTCACAAACCTGCAGAGTTTTAAATGATACCTCTCGTCCACAAATATATTAAGGGAAGGCAACGCAGAGGCTTTGAAAGCAAGGCAGAATTGCAGGAAACAGATTTCAGGAGGTAGATTCGAATCGCCTTGAAAGCACATGAAAAGCGGCAAAACGTGGACAATGATGCCCTTGGCCAAAAAGGGCGTATGCGTTTTTTCCTGAATATATTCAGGAAAAAACGCATACGCCCTTTTTGGCCAACCAAGCAACCTGGAAAGGCCAATCAGCGCTCCAAAGAAGTCTCGCTTCCCAGCGGGCAAAAGGGCCATGCGGAAAAAAGTGTCCAAACCAGAAATGCAGGACCGGCCATGGAGAAATGGGAGCCTTGCTACGCTGATGGGTGGGATGTAAATTGCCAACAGCCACTCTGGAGAAGTGTACGGTGTGTTCTGAAACATCTAAAAAACACAGCTTGGAGAGCATAGGGCACTTCCACTCATGGGCGTATAAATTGGGAAAACTAAAAATCAGCAAGACACAGGCACCCCAAAGTTTAGGGCTGCTCTGTGGACAAGAACCCCCACTTCATTACACCTTAAATATCCTAGGAAGGAGAAAAATGGATAAAGAAGTTGGGGTCCTTATGTACAATGGAATATCACTCAGCCATGAAATCAACGTCATAAGGCTAGTAGCAGCACGATGAGTGGATTTAGGTACGACGATTCTAAGTGAAATAAGTCACACAGAAAAAGACACTTATCATAAGATATCACTTCTAGAGGGAATGTAAAAACCGCTACACTTGAACTGAATTACAAAACAGAACAGAGTCACACGTTTAGGAAACACACTACGGCTGCTGAACGGGAAAGGTGAGGTGGGGTGATGCATAAAACAAGGGTTTCAAATTAGCTCAGATACCGTTCCATAAACCCAATATGTAAGAGACAAGACCTATTCCTTGCTCAGTGAACTGGACTCAACACCCCCTATTCACCGCACAAGAATATATCTGACTAGTAAGAATCTTCAAACCTATGTATTGATATCTCTCTGTAAGTGAGTCAAGGGGGTGTAAAGCGGCATAAACACAGCCGTGAAAAGCAGCTAAACCCCATTATAAAAATAAATTACTTTTCAAAACCCGTGAAACAAAGACAGTGAAAGAGAGAGAAATTCTTACAAAATTCGTTCAGGGGCTGTGATGCAACCTGGATTGACCATATCTAGACCCACAGCTGATTGAGACATCAGGGTGGACACTCTTGGGGCTGAGAGGTTCGGTGAGGTTGGGTGAGCCAACGCAGACCCTTTCAAGTAATACTGCATGGTACCCATCCCATGGGTCCCAAATCTCCAGGTTCAAGGGCATCTTCCTACGTCGAAAACAGGCATGAGAAACCCAGAAGATGGTACACCGTGTGAACGGGAAAGGTTTCTAAAACGCACCTCATTTCTCATCTCCTTTGCTCGGGTTCGCCATTCCAGCCGATTTACTAGCCATCTCCCTCCTTGGAGAATCAGCACCTTTAACCTCCTGTTCCGTACAGGTTGCAATTTGTCCTGAGGATGAACGGGAAGAGGGGGAACCAATGAGAGACTAGCTCTAGGTGTTGGGACAGGCACAGGTCACTCTATTTTCCCATCAGGAAGAAGAATTAAGCACAAGCTCAGCCTGCCCCCCAGAACCAGAAGAGGGCCTGAAGCAATCCTGCACTTTTGCGGCCAGCTCCCAAAAAAGCGAGTTGAAAAATGGAGCTCAGGGGCACTACAATTCACAAACCTGCAGAGTTTTAAATGATACCTCTCGTCCACAAATATATTAAGGGAAGGCAACGCAGAGGCTTTGAAAGCAAGGCAGAATTGCAGGAAACAGATTTCAGGAGGTAGATTCGAATCGCCTTGAAAGCACATGAAAAGCGGCAAAACGTGGACAATGATGCCCTTGGCCAAAAAGGGCGTATGCGTTTTTTCCTGAATATATTCAGGAAAAAACGCATACGCCCTTTTTGGCCAACCAAGCAACCTGGAAAGGCCAATCAGCGCTCCAAAGAAGTCTCGCTTCCCAGCGGGCAAAAGGGCCATGCGGAAAAAAGTGTCCAAACCAGAAATGCAGGACCGGCCATGGAGAAATGGGAGCCTTGCTACGCTGATGGGTGGGATGTAAATTGCCAACAGCCACTCTGGAGAAGTGTACGGTGTGTTCTGAAACATCTAAAAAACACAGCTTGGAGAGCATAGGGCACTTCCACTCATGGGCGTATAAATTGGGAAAACTAAAAATCAGCAAGACACAGGCACCCCAAAGTTTAGGGCTGCTCTGTGGACAAGAACCCCCACTTCATTACACCTTAAATATCCTAGGAAGGAGAAAAATGGATAAAGAAGTTGGGGTCCTTATGTACAATGGAATATCACTCAGCCATGAAATCAACGTCATAAGGCTAGTAGCAGCACGATGAGTGGATTTAGGTACGACGATTCTAAGTGAAATAAGTCACACAGAAAAAGACACTTATCATAAGATATCACTTCTAGAGGGAATGTAAAAACCGCTACACTTGAACTGAATTACAAAACAGAACAGAGTCACACGTTTAGGAAACACACTACGGCTGCTGAACGGGAAAGGTGAGGTGGGGTGATGCATAAAACAAGGGTTTCAAATTAGCTCAGATACCGTTCCATAAACCCAATATGTAAGAGACAAGACCTATTCCTTGCTCAGTGAACTGGACTCAACACCCCCTATTCACCGCACAAGAATATATCTGACTAGTAAGAATCTTCAAACCTATGTATTGATATCTCTCTGTAAGTGAGTCAAGGGGGTGTAAAGCGGCATAAACACAGCCGTGAAAAGCAGCTAAACCCCATTATAAAAATAAATTACTTTTCAAAACCCGTGAAACAAAGACAGTGAAAGAGAGAGAAATTCTTACAAAATTCGTTCAGGGGCTGTGATGCAACCTGGATTGACCATATCTAGACCCACAGCTGATTGAGACATAAGGGTGGACACTCTTGGGGCTGAGAGGTTCGGTGAGGTTGGGTGAGCCAACGCAGACCCTTTCAAGTAATACTGCATGGTACCCATCCCATGGGTCCCAAATCTCCAGGTTCAAGGGCATCTTCCTACGTCGAAAACAGGCATGAGAAACCCAGAAGATGGTACACCGTGTGAACGGGAAAGGTTTCTAAAACGCACCTCATTTCTCATCTCCTTTGCTCGGGTTCGCCATTCCAGCCGATTTACTAGCCATCTCCCTCCTTGGAGAATCAGCACCTTTAACCTCCTGTTCCGTACAGGTTGCAATTTGTCCTGAGGATGAACGGGAAGAGGGGGAACCAATGAGAGACTAGCTCTAGGTGTTGGGACAGGCACAGGTCACTCTATTTTCCCATCAGGAAGAAGAATTAAGCACAAGCTCAGCCTGCCCCCCAGAACCAGAAGAGGGCCTGAAGCAATCCTGCACTTTTGCGGCCAGCTCCCAAAAAAGCGAGTTGAAAAATGGAGCTCAGGGGCACTGCAATTCACAAACCTGCAGAGTTTTAAATGATACCTCTCGTCCACAAATATATTAAGGGAAGGCAACGCAGAGGCTTTGAAAGCAAGGCAGAATTGCAGGAAACAGATTTCAGGAGGTAGATTCGAATCGCCTTGAAAGCACATGAAAAGCGGCAAAACGTGGACAATGATGCCCTTGGCCAAAAAGGGCGTATGCGTTTTTTCCTGAATATATTCAGGAAAAAACGCATACGCCCTTTTTGGCCAACCAAGCAACCTGGAAAGGCCAATCAGCGCTCCAAAGAAGTCTCGCTTCCCAGCGGGCAAAAGGGCCATGCGGAAAAAAGTGTCCAAACCAGAAATGCAGGACCGGCCATGGAGAAATGGGAGCCTTGCTACGCTGATGGGTGGGATGTAAATTGCCAACAGCCACTCTGGAGAAGTGTACGGTGTGTTCTGAAACATCTAAAAAACACAGCTTGGAGAGCATAGGGCACTTCCACTCATGGGCGTATAAATTGGGAAAACTAAAAATCAGCAAGACACAGGCACCCCAAAGTTTAGGGCTGCTCTGTGGACAAGAACCCCCACTTCATTACACCTTAAATATCCTAGGAAGGAGAAAAATGGATAAAGAAGTTGGGGTCCTTATGTACAATGGAATATCACTCAGCCATGAAATCAACGTCATAAGGCTAGTAGCAGCACGATGAGTGGATTTAGGTACGACGATTCTAAGTGAAATAAGTCACACAGAAAAAGACACTTATCATAAGATATCACTTCTAGAGGGAATGTAAAAACCGCTACACTTGAACTGAATTACAAAACAGAACAGAGTCACACGTTTAGGAAACACACTACGGCTGCTGAACGGGAAAGGTGAGGTGGGGTGATGCATAAAACAAGGGTTTCAAATTAGCTCAGATACCGTTCCATAAACCCAATATGTAAGAGACAAGACCTATTCCTTGCTCAGTGAACTGGACTCAACACCCCCTATTCACCGCACAAGAATATATCTGACTAGTAAGAATCTTCAAACCTATGTATTGATATCTCTCTGTAAGTGAGTCAAGGGGGTGTAAAGCGGCATAAACACAGCCGTGAAAAGCAGCTAAACCCCATTATAAAAATAAATTACTTTTCAAAACCCGTGAAACAAAGACAGTGAAAGAGAGAGAAATTCTTACAAAATTCGTTCAGGGGCTGTGATGCAACCTGGATTGACCATATCTAGACCCACAGCTGATTGAGACATAAGGGTGGACACTCTTGGGGCTGAGAGGTTCGGTGAGGTTGGGTGAGCCAACGCAGACCCTTTCAAGTAATACTGCATGGTACCCATCCCATGGGTCCCAAATCTCCAGGTTCAAGGGCATCTTCCTACGTCGAAAACAGGCATGAGAAACCCAGAAGATGGTACACCGTGTGAACGGGAAAGGTTTCTAAAACGCACCTCATTTCTCATCTCCTTTGCTCGGGTTCGCCATTCCAGCCGATTTACTAGCCATCTCCCTCCTTGGAGAATCAGCACCTTTAACCTCCTGTTCCGTACAGGTTGCAATTTGTCCTGAGGATGAACGGGAAGAGGGGGAACCAATGAGAGACTAGCTCTAGGTGTTGGGACAGGCACAGGTCACTCTATTTTCCCATCAGGAAGAAGAATTAAGCACAAGCTCAGCCTGCCCCCCAGAACCAGAAGAGGGCCTGAAGCAATCCTGCACTTTTGCGGCCAGCTCCCAAAAAAGCGAGTTGAAAAATGGAGCTCAGGGGCACTGCAATTCACAAACCTGCAGAGTTTTAAATGATACCTCTCGTCCACAAATATATTAAGGGAAGGCAACGCAGAGGCTTTGAAAGCAAGGCAGAATTGCAGGAAACAGATTTCAGGAGGTAGATTCGAATCGCCTTGAAAGCACATGAAAAGCGGCAAAACGTGGACAATGATGCCCTTGGCCAAAAAGGGCGTATGCGTTTTTTCCTGAATATATTCAGGAAAAAACGCATACGCCCTTTTTGGCCAACCAAGCAACCTGGAAAGGCCAATCAGCGCTCCAAAGAAGTCTCGCTTCCCAGCGGGCAAAAGGGCCATGCGGAAAAAAGTGTCCAAACCAGAAATGCAGGACCGGCCATGGAGAAATGGGAGCCTTGCTACGCTGATGGGTGGGATGTAAATTGCCAACAGCCACTCTGGAGAAGTGTACGGTGTGTTCTGAAACATCTAAAAAACACAGCTTGGAGAGCATAGGGCACTTCCACTCATGGGCGTATAAATTGGGAAAACTAAAAATCAGCAAGACACAGGCACCCCAAAGTTTAGGGCTGCTCTGTGGACAAGAACCCCCACTTCATTACACCTTAAATATCCTAGGAAGGAGAAAAATGGATAAAGAAGTTGGGGTCCTTATGTACAATGGAATATCACTCAGCCATGAAATCAACGTCATAAGGCTAGTAGCAGCACGATGAGTGGATTTAGGTACGACGATTCTAAGTGAAATAAGTCACACAGAAAAAGACACTTATCATAAGATATCACTTCTAGAGGGAATGTAAAAACCGCTACACTTGAACTGAATTACAAAACAGAACAGAGTCACACGTTTAGGAAACACACTACGGCTGCTGAACGGGAAAGGTGAGGTGGGGTGATGCATAAAACAAGGGTTTCAAATTAGCTCAGATACCGTTCCATAAACCCAATATGTAAGAGACAAGACCTATTCCTTGCTCAGTGAACTGGACTCAACACCCCCTATTCACCGCACAAGAATATATCTGACTAGTAAGAATCTTCAAACCTATGTATTGATATCTCTCTGTAAGTGAGTCAAGGGGGTGTAAAGCGGCATAAACACAGCCGTGAAAAGCAGCTAAACCCCATTATAAAAATAAATTACTTTTCAAAACCCGTGAAACAAAGACAGTGAAAGAGAGAGAAATTCTTACAAAATTCGTTCAGGGGCTGTGATGCAACCTGGATTGACCATATCTAGACCCACAGCTGATTGAGACATAAGGGTGGACACTCTTGGGGCTGAGAGGTTCGGTGAGGTTGGGTGAGCCAACGCAGACACTTTCAAGTAATACTGCATGGTACCCATCCCATGGGTCCCAAATCTCCAGGTTCAAGGGCATCTTCCTACGTCGAAAACAGGCATGAGAAACCCAGAAGATGGTACACCGTGTGATCGGGAAAGGTTTCTAAAACGCACCTCATTTCTCATCTCCTTTGCTCGGGTTCGCCATTCCAGCCGATTTACTAGCCATCTCCCTCCTTGGAGAATCAGCACCTTTACCCTCCTGTTCCGTACAGGTTGCAATTTGTCCTGAGGATGAACGGGAAGAGGGGGAACCAATGAGAGACTAGCTCTAGGTGTTGGGACAGGCACAGGTCACTCTATTTTCCCATCAGGAAGAAGAATTAAGCACAAGCTCAGCCTGCCCCCCAGAACCAGAAGAGGGCCTGAAGCAATCCTGCGCTTTTGCGGCCAGCTCCCAAAAAAGCGAGTTGAAAAATGGAGCTCAGGGGCACTGCAATTCACAAACCTGCAGAGTTTTAAATGATACCTCTCGTCCACAAATATATTAAGGGAAGGCAACGAAGAGGCTTTGAAAGCAAGGCAGAATTGCAGGAAACAGATTTCAGGAGGTAGATTCGAATCGCCTTGAAAGCACATGAAAAGCGGCAAAACGTGGACAATGATGCCCTTGGCCAAAAAGGGCGTATGCGTTTTTTCCTGAATATATTCAGGAAAAAACGCATACGCCCTTTTTGGCCAACCAAGCAACCTGGAAAGGCCAATCAGCGCTCCAAAGAAGTCTCGCTTCCCAGCGGGCAAAAGGGCCATGCGGAAAAAAGTGTCCAAACCAGAAATGCAGGACCGGCCATGGAGAAATGGGAGCCTTGCTACGCTGATGGGTGGGATGTAAATTGCCAACAGCCACTCTGGAGAAGTGTACGGTGTGTTCTGAAACATCTAAAAAACACAGCTTGGAGAGCATAGGGCACTTCCACTCATGGGCGTATAAATTGGGAAAACTAAAAATCAGCAAGACACAGGCAACCCAAAGTTTAGGGCTGCTCTGTTGACAAGAACCCCCACTTCATTACACCTTAAATATCCTAGGAAAGAGAAAAATGGATAAAGAAGTTGTGGTCCTCATGTACAATGGAATATCACTCAGCCATGAAATCCACGTCATAAGGCTAGTAGCAGCACGATGAGTGGATTTAGGTACGACGATTCTAAGTGAAATAAGTCACACAGAAAAAGACACTTATCATAAGATATCACTTCTAGAGGGAATGTAAAAACCGCTACACTTGAACTGAATTACAAAACAGAACAGAGTCACACGTTTAGTAAACACACTATGGCTGCTGAACGGGAAAGGTGAGGTGGGGTGATGCATAAAACAAGGGTTTCAAATTAGCTCAGATACCGTTCCATAAACCCAATATGTAAGAGACAAGACCTATTCCTTTTTCAGTGAACTGGACTCAACACCCCCTATTCACCGCACAAGAATATATCTGACTAGTAAGAATCTTCAAACCTATGTATTGATATCTCTCTGTAAGTGAGTCAAGGGGGTGTAAAGCGGCATAAACACAGCCGTGAAAAGCAGCTAAACCCCATTATAAAAATAAATTACTTTTCAAAACCCGTGAAACAAAGACAGTGAAAGAGAGAGAAATTCTTACAAAATTCGTTCAGGGGCTGTGATGCAACCTGGATTGACCATATCTAGACCCACAGCTGATTGAGACATAAGGGTGGACACTCTTGGGGCTGAGAGGTTCGGTGAGGTTGGGTGAGCCAACGCAGACCCTTTCAAGTAATACTGCATGGTACCCATCCCATGGGTCCCAAATCTCCAGGTTCAAGGGCATCTTCCTACGTCGAAAACAGGCATGAGAAACCCAGAAGATGGTACACCGTGTGATCGGGAAAGGTTTCTAAAACGCACCTCATTTCTCATCTCCTTTGCTCGGGTTCGCCATTCCAGCCGATTTACTAGCCATCTCCCTCCTTGGAGAATCAGCACCTTTAACCTCCTGTTCCGTACAGGTTGCAATTTGTCCTGAGGATGAACGGGAAGAGGGGGAACCAATGAGAGACTAGCTCCAGGTGTTGGCACAGGCAAAGGTCACTCTATTTTCCCATCAGGAAGAAGAATTAAGCACAAACTCAGCCTGCCCCCCAGAACCAGAAGAGGGCCTGAAGCAATCCTGCACTTTTGCGGCCAGCTCCCAAAAAAGCGAGTTGAAAAATGGAGCTCAGGGGCACTGCAATTCACAAACCTGCAGAGTTTTAAATGATACCTCTCGTCCACAAATATATTAAGGGAAGGCAACGAAGAGGCTTTGAAAGCAAGGCAGAATTGCAGGAAACAGATTTCAGGAGGTAGATTCGAATCGCCTTGAAAGCACATGAAAAGCGGCAAAACGTGGACAATGATGCCCTTGGCCAAAAAGGGCGTATGCGTTTTTTCCTGAATATATTCAGGAAAAAACGCATACGCCCTTTTTGGCCAACCAAGCAACCTGGAAAGGCCAATCAGCGCTCCAAAGAAGTCTCGCTTCCCAGCGGGCAAAAGGGCCATGCGGAAAAAAGTGTCCAAACCAGAAATGCAGGACCGGCCATGGAGAAATGGGAGCCTTGCTACGCTGATGGGTGGGATGTAAATTGCCAACAGCCACTCTGGAGAAGTGTACGGTGTGTTCTGAAACATCTAAAAATCACAGCTTGGAGAGCATAGGGCACTTCCACTCATGGGCGTATAAATTGGGAAAACTAAAAATCAGCAAGACACAGGCACCCCAAAGTTTAGGGCTGCTCTGTTGACAAGAACCCCCACTTCATTACACCTTAAATATCCTAGGAAAGAGAAAAATGGATAAAGAAGTTGTGGTCCTCATGTACAATGGAATATCACTCAGCCATGAAATCCACGTCATAAGGCTAGTAGCAGCACGATGAGTGGATTTAGGTACGACGATTCTAAGTGAAATAAGTCACACAGAAAACGACACTTATCATAAGATATCAATTCTAGAGGGAATGTAAAAACCGCTACACTTGAACTGAATTACAAAACAGAACAGAGTCACACGTTTAGGCAACACACTATGGCTGCTGAACGGGAAAGGTGAGGTGGGGTGATGCATAAAACAAGGGTTTCAAATTAGCTCAGATACCGTTCCATAAACCCAATATGTAAGAGACAAGACCTATTCCTTGCTCAGTGAACTGGACTCATCACCCCCTATTCACCGCACAAGAATATATCTGACTAGTAAGAATCTTCAAACCTATGTATTGATATCTCTCTGTAAGTGAGTCAAGGGGGTGTAAAGCGGCATAAACACAGCCGTGAAAAGCAGCTAAACCCCATTATAAAAATAAATTACTTTTCAAAACCCGTGAAACAAAGACAGTGAAAGAGAGAGAAATTCTTACAAAATTCGTTCAGGGGCTGTGATGCAACCTGGATTGACCATATCTAGACCCACAGCTGATTGAGACATAAGGGTGGACACTCTTGGGGCTGAGAGGTTCGGTGAGGTTGGGTGAGCCAACGCAGACCCTTTCAAGTAATACTGCATGGTACCCATCCCATGGGTCCCAAATCTCCAGGTTCAAGGGCATCTTCCTACATCGAAAACAGGCATGAGAAACCCAGAAGATGGTACACCGTGTGATCAGGAAAGGTTTCTAAAACGCAGCGCATTTCTCATCTCCTTTGCTCGGGTTCGCCATTCCAGCCGATTTACTAGCCATCTCCCTCCTTGGAGAATCAGCACCTTTAACCTCCTGTTCCGTACAGGTTGCAATTTGTCCTGAGGATGAACGGGAAGAGGGGGAACCAATGAGAGACTAGCTCTAGGTGTTGGGACAGGCACCGATCACTCTATTTTCCCATCAGGAAGAAGAATTAAGCACAAGCTCAGCCTGCCCCCCAGAACCAGAAGAGGGCCTGAAGTAATCCTGCGCTTTTGCGGTCAGCTCCCAAAAAAGCGAGTTGAAAAATGGAGCTCAGGGGCACTGCAATTCACAAACCTGCAGAGTTTTAAATGATACCTCTCGTCCACAAATATATTAAGGGAAGGCAACGAAGAGGCTTTGAAAGCAAGGCAGAATTGCAGGAAACAGATTTCAGGAGGTAGATTCGAATCGCCTTGAAAGCACATGAAAAGCGGCAAAACGTGGACAATGATGCCCTTGGCCAAAAAGGGCGTATGCGTTTTTTCCTGAATATATTCAGGAAAAAACGCATACGCCCTTTTTGGCCAACCAAGCAACCTGGAAAGGCCAATCAGCGCTCCAAAGAAGTCTCGCTTCCCAGCAGGCAAAAGGGCCATGTGGATAAAAGTGTCCAAACCAGAAATGCAGGACAGGCCATGGAGAAATGGGAGCCTTGCTACGCTGATGGGTGGGATGTAAATTGCCAACAGCCACTCTGGAGAAGTGTACGGTGTGTTCTGAAACATCTAAAAAACACAGCTTGGAGAGCATAGGGCACTTCTACTCATGGGCGTATAAATTGGGAAAACTAAAAATCAGCAAGACACAGGCACCCCAAAGTTTAGGGCTGCTCTGTTGACAAACACCCCCACTTCATTACACCTTAAATATCCTAGGAAAGAGAAAAATGGATAAAGAAGTTGTGGTCCTCATGTACAATGGAATATCACTCAGCCATGAAATCAACGTCATAAGGCTAGTAGCAGCACGATGAGTGGATTTAGGTACGACGATTCTAAGTGAAATAAGTCACACAGAAAAAGACACTTATCATAAGATATCACTTCTAGAGGGAATGTAAAAACCGCTACACTTGAACTGAATTACAAAACAGAACAGAGTCACACGTTTAGGAAACACACTATGGCTGTTGAACGGGAAAGGTGAGGTGGGGTGATGCATAAAACAAGGGTTTCAAATTAGCTCAGATACCGTTCCATAAACCCAATATGTAAGAGACAAGACCTATTCCTTTTTCAGTGAACTGGACTCAACACCCCCTATTCACCGCACAAGAATATATCTGACTAGTAAGAATCTTCAAACCTATGTATTGATATCTCTCTGTAAGTGAGTCAAGGGGGTGTAAAGCGGCATAAACACAGCCGTGAAAAGCAGCTAAACCCCATTATAAAAATAAATTACTTTTCAAAACCCGTGAAACAAAGACAGTGAAAGAGAGAGAAATTCTTACAAAATTCGTTCAGGGGCTGTGATGCAACCTGGATTGACCATATCTAGACCCACAGCTGATTGAGACATAAGGGTGGACACTCTTGGGGCTGAGAGGTTCGGTGAGGTTGGGTGAGCCAACGCAGACCCTTTCAAGTAATACTGCATGGTACCCATCCCATGGGTCCCAAATCTCCAGGTTCAAGGGCATCTTCCTACGTCGAAAACAGGCATGAGAAAGCCAGAAGATGGTACACCGTGTGATCGGGAAAGGTTTCTAAAACGCACCTCATTTCTCATCTCCTTTGCTCGGGTTCGCCATTCCAGCCGATTTACTAGCCATCTCCCTCCTTGGAGAATCAGCACCTTTAACCTCCTGTTCCGTACAGGTTGCAATTTGTCCTGAGGATGAACGGGAAGAGGGGGAACCAATGAGAGACTAGCTCTAGGTGTTGGGACAGGCACAGGTCACTCTATTTTCCCATCAGGAAGAAGAATTAAGCACAAGCTCAGCCTGCCCCCCAGAACCAGAAGAGGGCCTGAAGCAATCCTGCACTTTTGCGGCCAGCTCCCAAAAAAGCGAGTTGAAAAATGGAGCTCAGGGGCACTGCAATTCACAAACCTGCAGAGTTTTAAATGATACCTCTCGTCCACAAATATATTAAGGGAAGGCAACGAAGAGGCTTTGAAAGCAAGGCAGAATTGCAGGAAACAGATTTCAGGAGGTAGATTCGAATCGCCTTGAAAGCACATGAAAAGCGGCAAAACGTGGACAATGATGCCCTTGGCCAAAAAGGGCGTATGCGTTTTTTCCTGAATATATTCAGGAAAAAACGCATACGCCCTTTTTGGCCAACCAAGCAACCTGGAAAGGCCAATCAGCGCTCCAAAGAAGTCTCGCTTCCCAGCGGGCAAAAGGGCCATGCGGAAAAAAGTGTCCAAACCAGAAATGCAGGACCGGCCATGGAGAAATGGGAGCCTTGCTACGCTGATGGGTGGGATGTAAATTGCCAACAGCCACTCTGGAGAAGTGTACGGTGTGTTCTGAAACATCTAAAAATCACAGCTTGGAGAGCATAGGGCACTTCCACTCATGGGCGTATAAATTGGGAAAACTAAAAATCAGCAAGACACAGGCACCCCAAAGTTTAGGGCTGCTCTGTTGACAAGAACCCCCACTTCATTACACCTTAAATATCCTAGGAAAGAGAAAAATGGATAAAGAAGTTGTGGTCCTCATGTACAATGGAATATCACTCAGCCATGAAATCCACGTCATAAGGCTAGTAGCAGCACGATGAGTGGATTTAGGTACGACGATTCTAAGTGAAATAAGTCACACAGAAAACGACACTTATCATAAGATATCAATTCTAGAGGGAATGTAAAAACCGCTACACTTGAACTGAATTACAAAACAGAACAGAGTCACACGTTTAGGCAACACACTATGGCTGCTGAACGGGAAAGGTGAGGTGGGGTGATGCATAAAACAAGGGTTTCAAATTAGCTCAGATACCGTTCCATAAACCCAATATGTAAGAGACAAGACCTATTCCTTGCTCAGTGAACTGGACTCATCACCCCCTATTCACCGCACAAGAATATATCTGACTAGTAAGAATCTTCAAACCTATGTATTGATATCTCTCTGTAAGTGAGTCAAGGGGGTGTAAAGCGGCATAAACACAGCCGTGAAAAGCAGCTAAACCCCATTATAAAAATAAATTACTTTTCAAAACCCGTGAAACAAAGACAGTGAAAGAGAGAGAAATTCTTACAAAATTCGTTCAGGGGCTGTGATGCAACCTGGATTGACCATATCTAGACCCACAGCTGATTGAGACATAAGGGTGGACACTCTTGGGGCTGAGAGGTTCGGTGAGGTTGGGTGAGCCAACGCAGACCCTTTCAAGTAATACTGCATGGTACCCATCCCATGGGTCCCAAATCTCCAGGTTCAAGGGCATCTTCCTACATCGAAAACAGGCATGAGAAACCCAGAAGATGGTACACCGTGTGATCAGGAAAGGTTTCTAAAACGCAGCGCATTTCTCATCTCCTTTGCTCGGGTTCGCCATTCCAGCCGATTTACTAGCCATCTCCCTCCTTGGAGAATCAGCACCTTTAACCTCCTGTTCCGTACAGGTTGCAATTTGTCCTGAGGATGAACGGGAAGAGGGGGAACCAATGAGAGACTAGCTCTAGGTGTTGGGACAGGCACCGATCACTCTATTTTCCCATCAGGAAGAAGAATTAAGCACAAGCTCAGCCTGCCCCCCAGAACCAGAAGAGGGCCTGAAGTAATCCTGCGCTTTTGCGGTCAGCTCCCAAAAAAGCGAGTTGAAAAATGGAGCTCAGGGGCACTGCAATTCACAAACCTGCAGAGTTTTAAATGATACCTCTCGTCCACAAATATATTAAGGGAAGGCAACGAAGAGGCTTTGAAAGCAAGGCAGAATTGCAGGAAACAGATTTCAGGAGGTAGATTCGAATCGCCTTGAAAGCACATGAAAAGCGGCAAAACGTGGACAATGATGCCCTTGGCCAAAAAGGGCGTATGCGTTTTTTCCTGAATATATTCAGGAAAAAACGCATACGCCCTTTTTGGCCAACCAAGCAACCTGGAAAGGCCAATCAGCGCTCCAAAGAAGTCTCGCTTCCCAGCAGGCAAAAGGGCCATGTGGATAAAAGTGTCCAAACCAGAAATGCAGGACAGGCCATGGAGAAATGGGAGCCTTGCTACGCTGATGGGTGGGATGTAAATTGCCAACAGCCACTCTGGAGAAGTGTACGGTGTGTTCTGAAACATCTAAAAAACACAGCTTGGAGAGCATAGGGCACTTCTACTCATGGGCGTATAAATTGGGAAAACTAAAAATCAGCAAGACACAGGCACCCCAAAGTTTAGGGCTGCTCTGTTGACAAACACCCCCACTTCATTACACCTTAAATATCCTAGGAAAGAGAAAAATGGATAAAGAAGTTGTGGTCCTCATGTACAATGGAATATCACTCAGCCATGAAATCAACGTCATAAGGCTAGTAGCAGCACGATGAGTGGATTTAGGTACGACGATTCTAAGTGAAATAAGTCACACAGAAAAAGACACTTATCATAAGATATCACTTCTAGAGGGAATGTAAAAACCGCTACACTTGAACTGAATTACAAAACAGAACAGAGTCACACGTTTAGGAAACACACTATGGCTGTTGAACGGGAAAGGTGAGGTGGGGTGATGCATAAAACAAGGGTTTCAAATTAGCTCAGATACCGTTCCATAAACCCAATATGTAAGAGACAAGACCTATTCCTTTTTCAGTGAACTGGACTCAACACCCCCTATTCACCGCACAAGAATATATCTGACTAGTAAGAATCTTCAAACCTATGTATTGATATCTCTCTGTAAGTGAGTCAAGGGGGTGTAAAGCGGCATAAACACAGCCGTGAAAAGCAGCTAAACCCCATTATAAAAATAAATTACTTTTCAAAACCCGTGAAACAAAGACAGTGAAAGAGAGAGAAATTCTTACAAAATTCGTTCAGGGGCTGTGATGCAACCTGGATTGACCATATCTAGACCCACAGCTGATTGAGACATAAGGGTGGACACTCTTGGGGCTGAGAGGTTCGGTGAGGTTGGGTGAGCCAACGCAGACCCTTTCAAGTAATACTGCATGGTACCCATCCCATGGGTCCCAAATCTCCAGGTTCAAGGGCATCTTCCTACGTCGAAAACAGGCATGAGAAAGCCAGAAGATGGTACACCGTGTGATCGGGAAAGGTTTCTAAAACGCACCTCATTTCTCATCTCCTTTGCTCGGGTTCGCCATTCCAGCCGATTTACTAGCCATCTCCCTCCTTGGAGAATCAGCACCTTTAACCTCCTGTTCCGTACAGGTTGCAATTTGTCCTGAGGATGAACGGGAAGAGGGGGAACCAATGAGAGACTAGCTCTAGGTGTTGGGACAGGCACAGGTCACTCTATTTTCCCATCAGGAAGAAGAATTAAGCACAAGCTCAGCCTGCCCCCCAGAACCAGAAGAGGGCCTGAAGCAATCCTGCACTTTTGCGGCCAGCTCCCAAAAAAGCGAGTTGAAAAATGGAGCTCAGGGGCACTGCAATTCACAAACCTGCAGAGTTTTAAATGATACCTCTCGTCCACAAATATATTAAGGGAAGGCAACGAAGAGGCTTTGAAAGCAAGGCAGAATTGCAGGAAACAGATTTCAGGAGGTAGATTCGAATCGCCTTGAAAGCACATGAAAAGCGGCAAAACGTGGACAATGATGCCCTTGGCCAAAAAGGGCGTATGCGTTTTTTCCTGAATATATTCAGGAAAAAACGCATACGCCCTTTTTGGCCAACCAAGCAACCTGGAAAGGCCAATCAGCGCTCCAAAGAAGTCTCGCTTCCCAGCGGGCAAAAGGGCCATGCGGAAAAACGTGTCCAAACCAGAAATGCAGGACCGGCCATGGAGAAATGGGAGCCTTGCTACGCTGATGGGTGGGATGTAAATTGCCAACAGCCACTCTGGAGAAGTGTACGGTGTGTTCTGAAACATCTAAAAAACACAGCTTGGAGAGCATAGGGCACTTCCACTCATGGGCGTATAAATTGGGAAAACTAAAAATCAGCAAGACACAGGCACCCCAAAGTTTAGGGCTGCTCTGTTGACAAGAACCCCCACTTCATTACACCTTAAATATCCTAGGAAAGAGAAAAATGGATAAAGAAGTTGGGGTCCTCATGTACAATGGAATATCACTCAGCCATGAAATCCACGTCATAAGGCTAGTAGCAGCACGATGAGTGGATTTAGGTACGACGATTCTAAGTGAAATAAGTCACACAGAAAAAGACACTTATCATAAGATATCACTTCTAGAGGGAATGTAAAAACCGCTACACTTGAACTGAATTACAAAACAGAACAGAGTCACACGTTTAGGAAACACACTACGGCTGCTGAACGGGAAAGGTGAGGTGGGGTGATGCATAAAACAAGGGTTTCAAATTAGCTCATATACCGTTCCATAAACCCAATATGTAAGAGACAAGACCTATTCCTTTTTCAGTGAACTGGACTCAACACCCCCTATTCACCGCACAAGAATATATCTGACTAGTAAGAATCTTCAAACCTATGTATTGATATCTCTCTGTAAGTGAGTCAAGGGGGTGTAAAGCGGCATAAACACAGCCGTGAAAAGCAGCTAAACCCCATTATAAAAATAAATTACTTTTCAAAACCCGTGAAACAAAGACAGTGAAAGAGAGAGAAATTCTTACAAAATTCGTTCAGGGGCTGTGATGCAACCTGGATTGACCATATCTAGACCCACAGCTGATTGAGACATCAGGGTGGACACTCTTGGGGCTGAGAGGTTCGGTGAGGTTGGGTGAGCCAACGCAGACCCTTTCAAGTAATACTGCATGGTACCCATCCCATGGGTCCCAAATCTCCAGGTTCAAGGGCATCTTCCTACGTCGAAAACAGGCATGAGAAACCCAGAAGATGGTACACCGTGTGATCGGGAAAGGTTTCTAAAACGCACCTCATTTCTCATCTCCTTTGCTCGGGTTCGCCATTCCAGCCGATTTACTAGCCATCTCCCTCCTTGGAGAATCAGCACCTTTAACCTCCTGTTCCGTACAGGTTGCAATTTGTCCTGAGGATGAACGGGAAGAGGGGGAACCAATGAGAGACTAGCTCTAGGTGTTGGGACAGGCACAGGTCACTCTATTTTCCCATCAGGAAGAAGAATTAAGCACAAGCTCAGCCTGCCCCCCAGAACCAGAAGAGGGCCTGAAGCAATCCTGCGCTTTTGCGGCCAGCTCCCAAAAAAGCGAGTTGAAAAATGGAGCTCAGGGGCACTGCAATTCACAAACCTGCAGAGTTTTAAATGATACCTCTCGTCCACAAATATATTAAGGGAAGGCAACGAAGAGGCTTTGAAAGCAAGGCAGAATTGCAGGAAACAGATTTCAGGAGGTAGATTCGAATCGCCTTGAAAGCACATGAAAAGCGGCAAAACGTGGACAATGATGCCCTTGGCCAAAAAGGGCGTATGCGTTTTTTCCTGAATATATTCAGGAAAAAACGCATACGCCCTTTTTGGCCAACCAAGCAACCTGGAAAGGCCAATCAGCGCTCCAAAGAAGTCTCGCTTCCCAGCGGGCAAAAGGGCCATGCGGAAAAACGTGTCCAAACCAGAAATGCAGGACCGGCCATGGAGAAATGGGAGCCTTGCTACGCTGATGGGTGGGATGTAAATTGCCAACAGCCACTCTGGAGAAGTGTACGGTGTGTTCTGAAACATCTAAAAAACACAGCTTGGAGAGCATAGGGCACTTCCACTCATGGGCGTATAAATTGGGAAAACTAAAATTCAGCAAGACACAGGCACCCCAAAGTTTAGGGCTGCTCTGTTGACAAGAACCCCCACTTCATTACACCTTAAATATCCTAGGAAAGAGAAAAATGGATAAAGAAGTTGGGGTCCTCATGTACAATGGAATATCACTCAGCCATGAAATCCACGTCATAAGGCTAGTAGCAGCACGATGAGTGGATTTAGGTACGACGATTCTAAGTGAAATAAGTCACACAGAAAAAGACACTTATCATAAGATATCACTTCTAGAGGGAATGTAAAAACCGCTACACTTGAACTGAATTACAAAACAGAACAGAGTCACACGTTTAGGAAACACACTACGGCTGCTGAACGGGAAAGGTGAGGTGGGGTGATGCATAAAACAAGGGTTTCAAATTAGCTCAGATACCGTTCCATAAACCCAATATGTAAGAGACAAGACCTATTCCTTGCTCAGTGAACTGGACTCAACACCCCCTATTCACCGCACAAGAATATATCTGACTAGTAAGAATCTTCAAACCTATGTATTGATATCTCTCTGTAAGTGAGTCAAGGGGGTGTAAAGCGGCATAAACACAGCCGTGAAAAGCAGCTAAACCCCATTATAAAAATAAATTACTTTTCAAAACCCGTGAAACAAAGACAGTGAAAGAGAGAGAAATTCTTACAAAATTCGTTCAGGGGCTGTGATGCAACCTGGATTGACCATATCTAGACCCACAGCTGATTGAGACATAAGGGTGGACACTCTTGGGGCTGAGAGGTTCGGTGAGGTTGGGTGAGCCAACGCAGACCCTTTCAAGTAATACTGCATGGTACCCATCCCATGGGTCCCAAATCTCCAGGTTCAAGGGCATCTTCCTACGTCGAAAACAGGCATGAGAAAGCCAGAAGATGGTACACCGTGTGATCGGGAAAGGTTTCTAAAACGCACCTCATTTCTCATCTCCTTTGCTCGGGTTCGCCATTCCAGCCGATTTACTAGCCATCTCCCTCCTTGGAGAATCAGCACCTTTAACCTCCTGTTCCGTACAGGTTGCAATTTGTCCTGAGGATGAACGGGAAGAGGGGGAACCAATGAGAGACTAGCTCTAGGTGTTGGGACAGGCACAGGTCACTCTATTTTCCCATCAGGAAGAAGAATTAAGCACAAGCTCAGCCTGCCCCCCAGAACCAGAAGAGGGCCTGAAGCAATCCTGCACTTTTGCGGCCAGCTCCCAAAAAAGCGAGTTGAAAAATGGAGCTCAGGGGCACTGCAATTCACAAACCTGCAGAGTTTTAAATGATACCTCTCGTCCACAAATATATTAAGGGAAGGCAACGAAGAGGCTTTGAAAGCAAGGCAGAATTGCAGGAAACAGATTTCAGGAGGTAGATTCGAATCGCCTTGAAAGCACATGAAAAGCGGCAAAACGTGGACAATGATGCCCTTGGCCAAAAAGGGCGTATGCGTTTTTTCCTGAATATATTCAGGAAAAAACGCATACGCCCTTTTTGGCCAACCAAGCAACCTGGAAAGGCCAATCAGCGCTCCAAAGAAGTCTCGCTTCCCAGCGGGCAAAAGGGCCATGCGGAAAAACGTGTCCAAACCAGAAATGCAGGACAGGCCATGGAGAAATGGGAGCCTTGCTACGCTGATGGGTGGGATGTAAATTGCCAACAGCCACTCTGGAGAAGTGTACGGTGTGTTCTGAAACATCTAAAAAACACAGCTTGGAGAGCATAGGGCACTTCCACTCATGGGCGTATAAATTGGGAAAACTAAAAATCAGCAAGACACAGGCACCCCAAAGTTTAGGGCTGCTCTGTTGACAAGAACCCCCACTTCATTACACCTTAAATATCCTAGGAAAGAGAAAAATGGATAAAGAAGTTGGGGTCCTCATGTACAATGGAATATCACTCAGCCATGAAATCCACGTCATAAGGCTAGTAGCAGCACGATGAGTGGATTTAGGTACGACGATTCTAAGTGAAATAAGTCACACAGAAAAAGACACTTATCATAAGATATCACTTCTAGAGGGAATGTAAAAACCGCTACACTTGAACTGAATTACAAAACAGAACAGAGTCACACGTTTAGGCAACACACTATGGCTGCTGAACGGGAAAGGTGAGGTGGGGTGATGCATAAAACAAGGGTTTCAAATTAGCTCAGATACCGTTCCATAAACCCAATATGTAAGAGACAAGACCTATCCCTTTTTCAGTGAACTGGACTCAACACCCCCTATTCACCGCACAAGAATATATCTGACTAGTAAGAATCTTCAAACCTATGTATTGATATCTCTCTGTAAGTGAGTCAAGGGGGTGTAAAGCGGCATAAACACAGCCGTGAAAAGCAGCTAAACCCCATTATAAAAATAAATTACTTTTCAAAACCCGTGAAACAAAGACAGTGAAAGAGAGAGAAATTCTTACAAAATTCGTTCAGGGGCTGTGATGCAACCTGGATTGACCATATCTAGACCCACAGCTGATTGAGACATAAGGGTGGACACTCTTGGGGCTGAGAGGTTCGGTGAGGTTGGGTGAGCCAACGCAGACCCTTTCAAGTAATACTGCATGGTACCCATCCCATGGGTCCCAAATCTCCAGGTTCAAGGGCATCTTCCTACGTCGAAAACAGGCATGAGAAAGCCAGAAGATGGTACACCGTGTGATCGGGAAAGGTTTCTAAAACGCACCTCATTTCTCATCTCCTTTGCTCGGGTTCGCCATTCCAGCCGATTTACTAGCCATCTCCCTCCTTGGAGAATCAGCACCTTTAACCTCCTGTTCCGTACAGGTTGCAATTTGTCCTGAGGATGAACGGGAAGAGGGGGAACCAATGAGAGACTAGCTCTAGGTGTTGGGACAGGCACAGGTCACTCTATTTTCCCATCAGGAAGAAGAATTAAGCACAAGCTCAGCCTGCCCCCCAGAACCAGAAGAGGGCCTGAAGCAATCCTGCGCTTTTGCGGCCAGCTCCCAAAAAAGCGAGTTGAAAAATGGAGCTCAGGGGCACTGCAATTCACAAACCTGCAGAGTTTTAAATGATACCTCTCGTCCACAAATATATTAAGGGAAGGCAACGAAGAGGCTTTGAAAGCAAGGCAGAATTGCAGGAAACAGATTTCAGGAGGTAGATTCGAATCGCCTTGAAAGCACATGAAAAGCGGCAAAACGTGGACAATGATGCCCTTGGCCAAAAAGGGCGTATGCGTTTTTTCCTGAATATATTCAGGAAAAAACGCATACGCCCTTTTTGGCCAACCAAGCAACCTGGAAAGGCCAATCAGCGCTCCAAAGAAGTCTCGCTTCCCAGCGGGCAAAAGGGCCATGCGGAAAAACGTGTCCAAACCAGAAATGCAGGACCGGCCATGGAGAAATGGGAGCCTTGCTACGCTGATGGGTGGGATATAAATTGCCAACAGCCACTCTGGAGAAGTGTACGGTGTGTTCTGAAACATCTAAAAAACACAGCTTGGAGAGCATAGGGCACTTCCACTCATGGGCGTATAAATTGGGAAAACTAAAAATCAGCAAGACACAGGCACCCCAAAGTTTAGGGCTGCTCTGTTGACAAGAACCCCCACTTCATTACACCTTAAATATCCTAGGAAAGAGAAAAATGGATAAAGAAGTTGGGGTCCTCATGTACAATGGAATATCACTCAGCCATGAAATCCACGTCATAAGGCTAGTAGCAGCACGATGAGTGGATTTAGGTACGACGATTCTAAGTGAAATAAGTCACACAGAAAAAGACACTTATCATAAGATATCACTTAGAGAGGGAATGTAAAAACCGCTACACTTGAACTGAATTACAAAACAGAACAGAGTCACACGTTTAGGAAACACACTACGGCTGCTGAACGGGAAAGGTGAGGTGGGGTGATGCATAAAACAAGGGTTTCAAATTAGCTCAGATACCGTTCCATAAACCCAATATGTAAGAGACAAGACCTATTCCTTGCTCAGTGAACTGGACTCAACACCCCCTATTCACCGCACAAGAATATATCTGACTAGTAAGAATCTTCAAACCTATGTATTGATATCTCTCTGTAAGTGAGTCAAGGGGGTGTAAAGCGGCATAAACACAGCCGTGAAAAGCAGCTAAACCCCATTATAAAAATAAATTACTTTTCAAAACCCGTGAAACAAAGACAGTGAAAGAGAGAGAAATTCTTACAAAATTCGTTCAGGGGCTGTGATGCAACCTGGATTGACCATATCTAGACCCACAGCTGATTGAGACATAAGGGTGGACACTCTTGGGGCTGAGAGGTTCGGTGAGGTTGGGTGAGCCAACGCAGACCCTTTCAAGTAATACTGCATGGTACCCATCCCATGGGTCCCAAATCTCCAGGTTCAAGGGCATCTTCCTACGTCGAAAACAGGCATGAGAAAGCCAGAAGATGGTACACCGTGTGATCGGGAAAGGTTTCTAAAACGCACCTCATTTCTCATCTCCTTTGCTCGGGTTCGCCATTCCAGCCGATTTACTAGCCATCTCCCTCCTTGGAGAATCAGCACCTTTAACCTCCTGTTCCGTACAGGTTGCAATTTGTCCTGAGGATGAACGGGAAGAGGGGGAACCAATGAGAGACTAGCTCTAGGTGTTGGGACAGGCACAGGTCACTCTATTTTCCCATCAGGAAGAAGAATTAAGCACAAGCTCAGCCTGCCCCCCAGAACCAGAAGAGGGCCTGAAGCAATCCTGCGCTTTTGCGGCCAGCTCCCAAAAAAGCGAGTTGAAAAATGGAGCTCAGGGGCACTGCAATTCACAAACCTGCAGAGTTTTAAATGATACCTCTCGTCCACAAATATATTAAGGGAAGGCAACGAAGAGGCTTTGAAAGCAAGGCAGAATTGCAGGAAACAGATTTCAGGAGGTAGATTCGAATCGCCTTGAAAGCACATGAAAAGCGGCAAAACGTGGACAATGATGCCCTTGGCCAAAAAGGGCGTATGCGTTTTTTCCTGAATATATTCAGGAAAAAACGCATACGCCCTTTTTGGCCAACCAAGCAACCTGGAAAGGCCAATCAGCGCTCCAAAGAAGTCTCGCTTCCCAGCGGGCAAAAGGGCCATGCGGAAAAACGTGTCCAAACCAGAAATGCAGGACCGGCCATGGAGAAATGGGAGCCTTGCTACGCTGATGGGTGGGATGTAAATTGCCAACAGCCACTCTGGAGAAGTGTACGGTGTGTTCTGAAACATCTAAAAAACACAGCTTGGAGAGCATAGGGCACTTCCACTCATGGGCGTATAAATTGGGAAAACTAAAAATCAGCAAGACACAGGCACCCCAAAGTTTAGGGCTGCTCTGTTGACAAGAACCCCCACTTCATTACACCTTAAATATCCTAGGAAAGAGAAAAATGGATAAAGAAGTTGGGGTCCTCATGTACAATGGAATATCACTCAGCCATGAAATCCACGTCATAAGGCTAGTAGCAGCACGATGAGTGGATTTAGGTACGACGATTCTAAGTGAAATAAGTCACACAGAAAAAGACACTTATCATAAGATATCACTTCTAGAGGGAATGTAAAAACCGCTACACTTGAACTGAATTACAAAACAGAACAGAGTCACACGTTTAGGAAACACACTACGGCTGCTGAACGGGAAAGGTGAGGTGGGGTGATGCATAAAACAAGGGTTTCAAATTAGCTCAGATACCGTTCCATAAACCCAATATGTAAGAGACAAGACCTATTCCTTGCTCAGTGAACTGGACTCAACACCCCCTATTCACCGCACAAGAATATATCTGACTAGTAAGAATCTTCAAACCTATGTATTGATATCTCTCTGTAAGTGAGTCAAGGGGGTGTAAAGCGGCATAAACACAGCCGTGAAAAGCAGCTAAACCCCATTATAAAAATAAATTACTTTTCAAAACCCGTGAAACAAAGACAGTGAAAGAGAGAGAAATTCTTACAAAATTCGTTCAGGGGCTGTGATGCAACCTGGATTGACCATATCTAGACCCACAGCTGATTGAGACATAAGGGTGGACACTCTTGGGGCTGAGAGGTTCGGTGAGGTTGGGTGAGCCAACGCAGACCCTTTCAAGTAATACTGCATGGTACCCATCCCATGGGTCCCAAATCTCCAGGTTCAAGGGCATCTTCCTACGTCGAAAACAGGCATGAGAAACCCAGAAGATGGTACACCGTGTGATCGGGAAAGGTTTCTAAAACGCACCTCATTTCTCATCTCCTTTGCTCGGGTTCGCCATTCCAGCCGATTTACTAGCCATCTCCCTCCTTGGAGAATCAGCACCTTTAACCTCCTGTTCCGTACAGGTTGCAATTTGTCCTGAGGATGAACGGGAAGAGGGGGAACTAATGAGAGACTAGCTCTAGGTGTTGGGACAGGCACAGGTCACTCTATTTTCCCATCAGGAAGAAGAATTAAGCACAAGCTCAGCCTGCCCCCCAGAACCAGAAGAGGGCCTGAAGCAATCCTGCGCTTTTGCGGCCAGCTCCCAAAAAAGCGAGTTGAAAAATGGAGCTCAGGGGCACTGCAATTCACAAACCTGCAGAGTTTTAAATGATACCTCTCGTCCACAAATATATTAAGGGAAGGCAACGAAGAGGCTTTGAAAGCAAGGCAGAATTGCAGGAAACAGATTTCAGGAGGTAGATTCGAATCGCCTTGAAAGCACATGAAAAGCGGCAAAACGTGGACAATGATGCCCTTGGCCAAAAAGGGCGTATGCGTTTTTTCCTGAATATATTCAGGAAAAAACGCATACGCCCTTTTTGGCCAACCAAGCAACCTGGAAAGGCCAATCAGCGCTCCAAAGAAGTCTCGCTTCCCAGCGGGCAAAAGGGCCATGCGGAAAAAAGTGTCCAAACCAGAAATGCAGGACCGGCCATGGAGAAATGGGAGCCTTGCTACGCTGATGGGTGGGATGTAAATTGCCAACAGCCACTCTGGAGAAGTGTACGGTGTGTTCTGAAACATCTAAAAAACACAGCTTGGAGAGCATAGGGCACTTCCACTCATGGGCGTATAAATTGGGAAAACTAAAAATCAGCAAGACACAGGCACCCCAAAGTTTAGGGCTGCTCTGTTGACAAGAACCCCCACTTCATTACACCTTAAATATCCTAGGAAAGAGAAAAATGGATAAAGAAGTTGTGGTCCTCATTTACAATGGAATATCACTCAGCCATGAAATCAACGTCATAAGGCTAGTAGCAGCACGATGAGTGGATTTAGGTACGACGATTCTAAGTGAAATAAGTCACACAGAAAAAGACACTTATCATAAGATATCACTTCTACAGGGAATGTAAAAACCGCTACACTTGAACTGAATTACAAAACAGAACAGAGTCACACGTTTAGAAAACACACTATGGCTGCTGAACGGGAAAGGTGAGGTGGGGTGATGCATAAAACAAGGGTTTCAAATTAGCTCAGATACCGTTCCATAAACCCAATATGTAAGAGACAAGACCTATTCCTTTTTCAGTGAACTGGACTCAACACCCCCTATTCACCGCACAAGAATATATCTGACTAGTAAGAATCTTCAAACCTATGTATTGATATCTCTCTGTAAGTGAGTCAAGGGGGTGTAAAGCGGCATAAACACAGCCGTGAAAAGCAGCTAAACCCCATTATAAAAATAAATTACTTTTCAAAACCCGTGAAACAAAGACAGTGAAAGAGAGAGAAATTCTTACAAAATTCGTTCAGGGGCTGTGATGCAACCTGGATTGACCATATCTAGACCCACAGCTGATTGAGACATCAGGGTGGACACTCTTGGGGCTGAGAGGTTCGGTGAGGTTGGGTGAGCCAACGCAGACCCTTTCAAGTAATACTGCATGGTACCCATCCCATGGGTCCCAAATCTCCAGGTTCAAGGGCATCTTCCTACGTCGAAAACAGGCATGAGAAACCCAGAAGATGGTACACCGTGTGATCGGGAAAGGTTTCTAAAACGCACCTCATTTCTCATCTCCTTTGCTCGGGTTCGCCATTCCAGCCGATTTACTAGCCATCTCCCTCCTTGGAGAATCAGCACCTTTAACCTCCTGTTCCATACAGGTTGCAATTTGTCCTGAGGA